>NC_142701.1:22693293-22994601 GCF_029339155.1 Prunus mume | reverse complement strand
TTGCATGAACATTGTACAAAGTATGCAAAGACAACCCATACCTCTGAGATATAGATTGGAACAAGAACAGTATCAACACCTATGCCAAGGCCAACAAGAAATCTGCCCAAAATTACTTCATCCAAGGAATGAGCTTGTGCACTGTCACAAAATGAAAGGAACCCATCATCAAAAAACTGTAAGTGAACAACACCAATACCATACATTGTTGTGTACCAACAAGGATACAATGTTGAACATGAAAACTGCCATATCCTAATTCGAATGGCAAAGTTAAAATTACCTTATCAATGCACCCAGAATCAGAGGAATTGTAGCAATTTGAAAGGTCCTCCTACAGCCAAGTTTATCAACTATAAAACCGCAGCCTATGCTTCCGAGGAAGGCACCAACAATGAATATGCTCACTACAAGTCCCTCAAGAATCGAGTTTCCTTCAAAACCCAGTTCGCGGGCAATTGAAACAATAGGACCATTCATCACTCTGCAAAAAAAAAAAAAAAAAAAAAAAACACACCAACTCAAAACTAATCAGAAAGCTGAATGCTTTGCTTGTAATTGCAGGTTACAGAGACAGAGACTCACCCAATGTGATAACCAAAGAGAAAATTGGACATGGAAGCTATAAACACGTGAGGAAAAGCAGGTAACCATCCCAAATCAAAACCTTCACCTTTCTCTTGTCCTACCCTTAATTTCTCACTATCTGCAATATTTTATATCATTAATTCCAAAAACTATAATAATTACTGTGAATATTCTAATTATCATAATATGAATTGCATGAGTTGAGAATAGATGACCTGGTTTCTGAGTCTCTAACTCGGGGAGCTGCTTCTTCACCGCCGACACTTTGTACTTGTTAAGGTGGAGCCGGATACCGAAAGCTCCGAAACGAAACGATTTCGGTTTCGGAGGATACCGACACACGAGTTTCGAGTTTGGGCGGGCGGTAAAGATCGTCGGAACCGGGCCGGCCGGTTGCTGAGGTACTGTAGCCACCCACATCGGTTCACTGTGAGCAGAGTTGGACGAAGTTCATTTCTCGAGGAACGCGATCATCGAGATGATTTCAGAAGAAATATTTTGTTAATGCCACATGCACAGCATGTGATCCACAGGAGGAATAGGCCGGGGGGCGGGACCCACAGCACAAATTTGCCCCGTCAGCCAGCAAGTGCCATGTGTCCCTCAGCTTCGGAGGGATAAATATAGGGGCCCATGAATCGACTTACTGATGTTTTTCTTCCCTGTCTGGGCTTTCTATTTGTATTTTAATTGGGTCCTGATTAGCCTAGTAACCCAAGCTCAGCCCATTACTCAACTAAATAAGTTGAGCCACACTCGGCCTCAACTGCCCTCATTATTTTGTACTATCAACTGAATTTTGTCAAGTCCCATTTTATATGAATTGTAAAATTTACCATGATGATAAATTCTTGGGTAAACTATAGTAAACCTCTCAATCAGTAGGTCATTTATGAGTTCATATCCGAATTTTGGGACACGAGTACATACTCAACGTCGCGGAAAACCTACAATTTGTCCCATCGAGATCGTCAGAAGATCCGTTATCTGCCTATGTGGTATTTATGGGATCCATTTTTTAATTGACGTGGACTTATAGGTGGACAAATAAATAATAAAAAATTATATACATGTTAAAAAAAAAAAATTTAAAATGATATTTAAATCATAAAAAGTGAAAAAAATACAAAATAAAATCTCCACTCTCTTTCTCCTACCTAGCCAACCCTCTCTCCCTTCGACTCAACCCCACCTCTCAGCCACCCCACTCTCATTGACGACCCCAAAACCCAACTCTCTTTCTCCCTCCTCCTCATAAGATTCCAATACCTCAAACAACATAAACATATCTTTGGTTGGTACAGGGAACTAGTCTAGGAGCAATTTCGGAATCTACAGCTGAAGGGTTCACCTACTTTTCCATGGCAATTTGCCACAATCAAGCAGATGGGTTTAATTTCATTGAAGAAATTCTCCACTAATTGTAAATAACTTGTCTTATCAGATACTTTTCTGTTTTGAATTTTCACAAGAAAACATCGGGAAAGCCCTCGATCTAGCTTGGTCGCAACCTCCATTTTCTCCGGTGCTTCGTCGTTGGCTTTTGGCATCGAGTGAATGGCAACTCCTGGATATTTTCGAGGATGGTAGGCGAGATTTTCCCTTGGGAAAAATTAGTGGAAGTTGAAGTTGACCCCTTTGTCCTAGTGGTATGCGAGGTCAATGTCGGAGTCTGAAATCGGCAATGAGCAACTCCACAATTTGTGGTTGGGGGAGGCGTGGTTGTTGGGTTTGGGTTTGGTGGTACAGGTGGATCAGACGGAGGAGGGTTTGGTGGTAGAGGCTATGGAGGAAGAGAGAAGAGAGAAAGAGAGAGAGATATATATATATATTGATATTTTTTAAAATAATTCTAAAATAATTTTTTATTAATTTTTAGTCCTCATGGAAGTCCACGTCATTTAAAAAAGGGATCCCACTTTTGACACGTCATCATTTAATGACTAACTAACAGTTTGGTTAACGAATGTACTTGGGTCTCCAAAATCAGGTATAAACTCGTTGACCCTATAGGTTTAGGGGTTTACTGTAGTTTACTAAATTCTTGTACAAAAGGTTACTTAGACACTCTGTAATGTGTTCAATTTCCATTATGGCAATATATCTGGTATATGTATATTATTCACTCGAAACAAAAGCTATATGGGTTAATTTAACTATCAAATTCAGTTTTGCCTACAAAATGGAATGGACAATGGGTTACTAACTTACTAGGCTATATTTCGTGAAAAACACGTTTGATAACATATTTTCATTTGAAAACTTGTTTTAAAATTTTATTTTATTTTAAAAAACTTGAATAAACAAAAATTATTTGGTAACTTATTTAAGTTTTCAGTTTTATGTGAAACTTTGATTTTTTTTTTTTTTGGTGTGCTCCTATTTCATTCCTTAATTTGAGATTACATCACCACACATGAAAGTGCACTATATTTACCAAAGACTTAGTAGTAATTTTTTGTGGACCTCCATATTTTAGACTTAGGATCGGCCTAATTTCTTGCAGTTTTTGGATATGGAAGTCTCGAGAACTCCAATATGTGACCAAAATTCACTGAAAAATCATCCTAATTCCCAAAATATTCACAAAAAATTACTACGAACTCTTTGGTAACATATAGTGCACTTTCATTTTATGATCTCAAATTCACAATGACCACACACCAAAAAAAAAAAAAAATACATTTCCAAGTTGTCACATAAAAAAATCTTAAGGGTGATAAGTTAAAACAATTTCACTTGTTTGAAAAAAAAAAATGAAAATAAAATGTTACAAACAAGTTTTTGAATTTTGAAAAAAAATTTATCAAACGGGCTAGTTATCCAAAATTAAGTAAGTTAGTAACCCTAAGCTTTTGATAGGTAAATTGTACATATATTTGGTTTCGAATCGCATATATTTTTAATACCATATAGTATATTTTAATTTTCGATAAAGGCTACCTAGACTAGAACCCATGACATCGTTTATGCTAGTTCCCCCCTTGATTTTGCCAAATTTAACCTTGAACTCTCGTTCGAGATGCATAATTGATTAAACTATTACAATTAAATTTAACGATAGTCTACTACTTCAATTATAATTTATATACGAAATATTTTTGTTCCCACTTCAACACACAAGAGATACGCTGCACACATCCCGCGGAAAAGCTTTGAAGTCTCGAAGTTTGCCCCTCAACTCTACCTTGGAGGTGCACACCACCTGTGAATAAATGCCATCAGTTGTGATGTTGCAACTAAGTCTTGGCCAAACGATGTCGTTTTGGCTATAATAATTTAAAACATGAGGCCTAATTTTCACAGAACGGAAGAGCGTTTCTTGGGGTCCAAGTTGGAATTAAATGGACCAAGGGATACCTTGCGTTGAATGATTCTTCACAAAGCTTTTCATGCTCTTGATCTATCCATCCCTCTATAAGTTTGAATTTTTTTTTCATATATTTTATAATATGTATTTTAATACTGATTTGGTTATCTTTGTGTAACCATAAACCCTAAATTCTCTTTTGAATGTTGAGAAATGTTGCCCCTTCCTAGTGAACAAACACCTTGAGTTAAAATGATGAATATAAATGCTCACAATTATATAACCTAACAAATTAGTTGAACAAACAAATGCAATTAAATTGAATAACGATGGATAACTACTCGAATCAACTTATCATAAGCGCTTAGCTCAAGATAACAAAAGTAAATCTTTTAATTTTAGTCAATATAGATAGTCAAACAAGATACTTCATGAAAGTAAATTAAAGTCAACTCATTTTGGCATAGTTGCGCCGGGAGGGAAGGGGAGTCAAATAGAGTCATCACATCAGTGAAGAGAGTCTGACGAGTCATGAAAATGTACATTTCGAAAGAAACACAAAGGGTAAAAATTATTGACTTTTTCTTTCCAATGTTTTTCTTTTAAAGACACGTTTCAATTGTTTTGGTGGGAAGTTATTTTTTCTGTTGTAGTTGAAATCAAATTTGGTCCGTCACTCACTGTTCCCGTAATTTTCCCGCGTTGTCGGCGAGGGAACATGCCCAGGTCCACTGCGAGTCGGTGCTTCCATTTGACCGCCTCAGCCGGTTTCGCTGTCGACACTCCTCCAGTTCCACCGCAAATAGAGGAGCCTGACCTGGGCACTGCAGGTCCGTACGGTCCAACTTCTTACACGTGGAGGTTGCACCGACAACTAATCTACGGAGTCAAAACGCGGCCGTATCGCACATTATCCCACGAGAGCTAATGATCAAATTAGCAATTTAAGCACTACCAGATTTCCGGAATTGCTCTGCTTTTTAGGAACATGCCATCCAGCCTGCCAGTTTATGGTTTCTGACGAGAGCTTTCATGTAAACAGTAATCACTTTCCTTAATTTTGCTATTATTTGTAAGCTTTTTATACTAAACACCATGATTATGACATGATATGATACCATACAAAGACCACCACCATCATTCTTGATTGATTGCTGTAATCAATAACAAAATCCATGTTCCTGCCTTTGTAGAAATATATTATTTTTCTTAATGAAATGATTTGATTTGTTATGTTGTCAGATTATTAATCCGAAGTCGAAATCCAAATCGTTTGTCAACCTACGTGATGATGAAGATATAGTTATTTACAAGACAACATTGAGAACCAGGCCCAAAGCATTTATGAAGACAACTTGGCACCTCCCCGTCTCCTATAGACCAAGATGTCCAGAACCCAGAATTATATACTTGGAAAGAAACTTCTAAGCTATACCCCATGGTCCTGCATCACCAGTATTTTACACCAAACAATTTATGCATCAATGTATGGATTACACAATCTAATCCTCTGATCCAAGCCATATTTAGAAAATTCATTGGCCTTTGAACCACTCTAACATACTTTTATGAGTATTCAATCATGTGTCGGGCTACTTAACCCAATGGTTCTCTATCTATCTGTCAAAATTCCACAACAATAAGATGCCAATTTGGAGTAATTGTTCATGAATTTGTTTAGTTTATGTAGTCCTTCAAAATAAAATTTAAGGGAAAAAAAACATTACCCTGGTACATTGGATGTACCATATATAGTTATACTTAGTATGAAATCAGATATTTTTAAAGAAAAAAAAATTACATATTCTGACAACAAAAGAATGAAATCAAATACGAACAAATAAAATATTATCACATCAATTTTGATTTAAAAAGTTAAGATAATAATGTAATTACTCCAAATGAAATCGAAAATGAACAAATGAAATATTGTCACATCAATCGAGATCTAACAAATTTTGATAATAAGTTGATGGCTTGAGTGCTATTACTCATTACATAAAGCCTTCCACAATCCATGCCTCTTCTTTGAATTTTGTATGTAGTACAAAAAGAGTGTCAAACCGTTGCAAAAATCACGCTTTGTGTTGTGCTGGACTAAAAAGCCACTCTCATCTCATGTGAAAGTCCACATGCACAGGACACCTATCACACAAACAAAGTAGTTCTGGAAGAGAGAGAGAGAGAGAGAGAGAGAGCTTTTCCCATTTCCCTTTCACTCTTTCACAACAAAAGGGTCTTTAGGAGAGGAGAGGGAGGGAGAGAGATAGATACAATGGAGAAGAAGACGAAGCCGCACCATTGTGGAGCTTCAAAAAAATCAAACACTTTTGTTGTACAATTGTATCTTCTTCTTCTTCTACTCATCACCCTCAACATTTCCACCACCACCCAAGCCTTCAATTACACAGATGCCCTCACAAAGAGCCTCCTCTACTTCGAATCACAGCGCTCCGGCCGCCTGCCCTACAACCAGAGGGTCACCTGGCGTGACCATTCCGGCCTCACAGATGGCCTAGAGCAAGGGGTATGCATGCCCAAAATTGTCATTTCAACCGCTCATTAACTTGCTACTTAAAAAATTAAGTGTGAATGAGGGTAGAGGGTAAGTGTTAATTTATGGCTGGTTAATTATATGTATTTTGTGTAGGTGGACTTGGTAGGAGGGTATTATGATGCAGGTGACCACGTCAAGTTTGGGCTGCCAATGGCATTTACAGTGACGATGCTCTCTTGGAGTGTCATTGAATTCCGGCAACAAATTGCCGCCGCCGGTGAGTTGGAGCATGCAATGGAAGCAATCAAGTGGGGCACCGATTACTTCATCAAGGCTCACACCAGTCCCAATGTGTTATGGGCTGAGGTACATCTAATTATTAATTTTTGCTACTTTGCTTTAATTACATAGCAGAACACATTGAATTAATTAGTTAAATTTGGGCACATGTAATTAATTATTCAATTGTTGTGACATGCCTAGGTGGGTGATGGCGACACTGATCATTACTGTTGGCAACGGCCGGAGGACATGACAACATCAAGGCAAGCCTACAAGATTGACGAGACTCATCCCGGTTCGGATCTCGCCGGGGAGACTGCGGCGGCAATGGCTGCAGCAGCCCTAGTGTTCAAGAAGACTAACCCACATTATGCCCACCTACTCCTACACCATGCCCAACAGGTACTCTAATTTATATTTTTGAGCAAGCTAGTTGGTTCAATTAATTAGGTTAAAATAATAGTGTACTAAGTGAGGTTTTAAATGCTTAAGTAGATTTTTTTTTTTGGTTTGGTGTTGTGTAGTTGTTTGAGTTTGGGGACAAGTATAGGGACAAGTATGATGGGAGCTTGGGAGTAGTGAAGAGCTACTACGCGTCGGTGAGTGGGTTCAAGGACGAGTTGTTGTGGGCAGCTTTGTGGCTATACAAGGCCACCGACAATGAGAAGTATTTGAAGTATGTTATTAGCAAGGCTCATAGCTTTGGTGGCATTGGCTGGGCAATAACAGAGTTCAGTTGGGACGTTAAATACGCTGGTCTTCAACTCGTTGCCTCTAAGGTAAGTAAAGTTTCCAGTTCTGTATCATATTTATGAATCATATTTTTATTTTTATTTTAAAATCCATGAAAATTAGGTGTATTCTAGTTTTCCACAAAATTAGTGCGGCGTCTACTATTTCTGGTGGGTCTCACACATTAGATATATTAAAAAATTCGAGAATAATGTGATAATCAATGTGATCAGTAACTATATCGTAACTTATATCTAGTGTTAGAATTGATCCCAGTTGCTTGCCAGTTTTGATTTTTTTGGCTTTTCAAATTTTCAATTTGAGTGTTGTTGTCTAGGTCATAGTTGCCTCAATTTTATCCTCTCAAATCATTTTGGGATTTGGCTTTTCCACCATTCAAACATGAAATAATAAAAGAAGCTTTACATCACGCTTTTACTTTATAAAGTTCGTCCATGGAATTAAGGCACATAGCGAGGATTTAACAGGAACAAAATCAAAGGAAATAATCTTCTGCACAAAGCCATGTGCGAAAAATGATGCTTTGCATGGAAGTTCTGTGGAAAGGCCTGCCACGTGGCAAAGCCTAAGCGGTTACAGAACGTACATAGGTCATCCCACGATCCCCGAGTAGAGACGACACCCTGCATTCAGATTAGTAGATGTCATCATGGTAGTAAAGATCGCTGATCTAATCAGTTCTTGTCTTCAATCTTCCTCAAATGGGGCCCAAATCGTTGCATGTGGCTGGCCCACTTGTGAAACTGAGTGGATACAATTCTTTCATTTAAGGCTCTCCGTCGGTTAAGACGAGGCACAGCCTCTCCAGTTTGATTATCAAAAGACACATCATAGCAAAAAAGCTCAAATTAGAGATGGGGACGTGAGTTAAGTCAGTTTGATAAAATAGCGATTTCGTCGGTTGGAACCCTCTCTTTGCAGAGAAGATAGTTCTAAACAGTTAATGGCTGAAAAATAATGTAACACATGGGTCACATGCAATGGTCTAGAACCATGATTCAAATGGGTTGTTACATCATCCATGCATATTTTGTCCCTGGGACCCTTTGAAACTCACTCCATTAATTTCGGATTTTCATAGTAATTGACCCTAATATTTAGGAGCTAATCATGTGTTTTTTTCCTTAAGCAAGTTCAATGTTTCATCTGCAGTTGCTGATTGAAGAAAAACACAAGCAACACTCTCACATTCTAGAGCTATACAGATCAAAAGCAGAGCACTACATCTGCTCATGCCTAAACAAAAACAATGACACCAAAAATGTGGAGCGCACACCAGCAGGCCTGTTGTACGTAAGGCAATGGAACAACATGCAGTATGTTTCAACAGCTGCTTTCCTCCTAACAGTGTACTCTGATTTCCTCAAAAGCTCAAACCAGAAGCTCAGCTGCCATGGAGGAATGGTGGGCCATGAGGAAGTTCTTGATTTTGCAAAATCACAGACCGATTACATTTTGGGCGCCAACCCAATGAACATGAGCTACTTGGTGGGGTATGGTCCAAAATACCCTCAAAGGGTGCACCACAGAGGAGCCTCTGTTGAGTCGTATAGAGAGAATAAGGGGTTCATTGGGTGCACCCAAGGGTATGACAATTGGTATGGCAGGGATGAGCCCAACCCAAATGTTCTGGTTGGGGCTTTGGTTGGAGGACCTGATTGTCAAGATAATTTTGTGGACCAAAGGGACAATTATATGCAGACTGAGGCCTGTACATATAATACAGCTCCATTGGTTGGGGTTTTTGCTAAGTTTTCAGAGGTAGAGGTCCAAAAGATGGATCAAAATATGGGTTTGGTTGCTTCTTATTAGATATACAATATGGTTTCGGGAAACATTGTGCTGGGTTTATTTGTTATAAGCCCTTTTTTGGCTTTGTAATGGTGGCTGAACTGAGGTTTTCTAGCCCATTTTGTACCCTTCATTGTTGCAAGTGTTTATAGTATAACCTTTTAAGTATAAAGCTCCACATTCTTTTCTTACTTCAGCTTTTTTTTTTATTTTTTATTTTATTTATTATTATTATTTTTTTATTTATTATTATTAATTTATAAAATTAAAAAAAATAAAGTATAAAGCCCCACTGCAGAAACCAATCATGCATGAATAACGATCATCAACCTATCCGTGCAAGTAATATTAAATTTCAAATGGACGGGTCAGCGACTCATTACTTAACTTAACCACCTATGAAGTTAAATAGTTGTGAGGTTTTATTACAAAAAATTTCGGTGATATTAGTAGTTAAATAATTTATTATATGTTTATTTAGTCAAGTTTTCGATATGAAACTTTTATTCTTCAATAAGTGAGACTATGAACGGGAATGGAACCATAAAATTCAAATTCCCAAAGTTCGAATTGTTTGAATTTCCATTTTCATAAATTAGAATAATTTAGAATGGTTAAGAATGTCGGTTATATATTAAAAACGAAAAAAAAACAAAAAAAATACACGGCTGAATTCGTCTTCCAGTTGTCTCTATCTGACCTCTTCACTGATTATGAAATTGAAGTGGGCCAAAGTTTCTTTTTATTGGGATTGGATAGTCCAAGATTGCAAAGAAAGAATATCCCTACGATTCACACCTTATTGTCCTTCATTATGCGATTCTCCCTTTGTGCTAAGTCATGGGCAGCCTCTCAATTTTAGACCATGGACATGGAGCAACATATATGAATTTCATGTTTATCAGGAAATCATAGACACCCACCACAGGCTTTAAATTATGATAAGGTCTTCTTCCCACCACATCTCTTTCCCTCAACAGATGCTTAATCAAAAACCCAAAATTCCCAATTAGTAGTTGTCTGCCAAATTTTGCCAAAGGTTCAACTAATGTCCAAATGGAATCCAACCAATTCTCCAGCTGATACATGAACATAAATTTAAACTATTTTCGGATTATCTTCAATCCTAAATTACATGGTTCGGCTCTTATATTGCACCGATATTGTCTTTGAACTTAATATATTCAATGTTTGATGTCCTCTGATATTAGATAGGCCCTCCTATGGAGCACTAAGGTCTCTTCAATGACAATATAAATAGTAAGACACTACTGAGTCCGATTGCTAAATGCTAATTAGTAAATCGGACCCCTCCATTATCTATATCTAAGAAGGAAATGGTATGAGTCGTTAGTGTCACATGATCTGGAGAAAAAAGATACCACACCTGTACACGATTTTGGCCGGTCCATAAAAGTAGCTCAATCTTTTTCGTTATATCTCTAAGATTGTAAAGTTAAAATTATTATTGAGGTGCTTTTGTTTTATTGATCATCCCAGATGTGACATTATGACCGATCGAGTGTCAAGAAGATTGGAACACTAGCAAAGGCAAAAGGATTCAAATCAAGCACGTAATATACTAATATACCAAATTGTGAAAACGAGTAGTTTATACCAGTCCACTAACATAATTCAACTGTCAAATCCTCAAAGAAACGTTAAAAGTACAATTATTTTTGAATTCGTCGACTTAAAAATATCCGAGTTTACTTGATACGTATAGTTTATGAGTGATTATATGAAAACATACGAAGTGTGGACCATTTGATATTCCATACGACAAAATGTAGCCTTAGCATGTGGATAAGTCCCATACAAAAATATACTGCTCTTTAGGTGTGTCATATAGCTTAGGTGCTTTTGTTTTGAATTTCTCAACTCTCAATTTCGCAATGATGGAGTGGAAGGAAGGACAGAAGGAGTGTCACTTTCCATTTTTTGGGTTGCAAGCATAGAAACCACAAAACATACGTACGCATGCTGAAAGTGTTCACATGCTTCAAAAATGTGCTGCTACTCCTAACCACTAGAAATTGTGGAGACGATGACAAAGCCAGTTAAACACAGTCCTTACAGTGCTAAATATAACCCCAATCATACATGCACTGTCATGCTACTACTTATCTGCTGCAAATCCTAAGGGCGAAAAATCACACACTCTCTCTCTCTCTCTCTCTCTCTCTCTCTCTCTCTGCTGAAAGATGGTAGCTACACACTAACTCAAACAACTCAAATATCATACCAGAAACTTGAAATTTCAATGAGGTCCCTCCTTTGGATTTTTTTTAAACAAATTTTTTTCCCTACTTTTCAACAGGTTTTGATATCAAGGGATGGTGAGAAAGAAGGTGCAAGTGATGGAGCTGTGGTGGATTTTAGAGGGAATCCTGTGGACAAGTCCAAAACTGGTGGATGGCTTGCTGCAGGGCTTATTTTGGGTGCTTTATTCTAACTTCCACTCAAACTTTCTCTTTTTAATCCCATGTTTAATGTTGACTAAATGATCACCATGCTGCAGGAATTGAACTGGCTGAGAGGATCTGTGTGATGGGCATATCTATGAATCTAGTAACTTACTTGGTTGGAAATTTGCATATACCTTCTGCAAAATCTGCAACCATAGTGACCAATTTCATGGGCACTTTGAACCTCCTTGGCCTCCTTGGTGGGTTTCTAGCAGATGCTAAACTGGGAAGGTACTTGACTGTCGCCCTTTCTGCAACAATAACTGGTCTGGTAAGTTTTCAGTCAATTTGGTTCACCAGTCCAATTCTGTAGTATTTTGAAAGAAAAGAAAAACTGATTTTTCTTGCTTTAGGGGATAATTTTGTTGACATTGGCAACATCCATTCCTAGCATGAGACCACCTCCATGTGATGACTACAGAAGGCAACATCATGAATGTATTGAGGCCAATGGAAAGCAATTAGCGCTGCTCTATGCTGCTTTATATACTACAGCACTAGGTGGTGGTGGTATAAAATCCAATGTCTCAGGCTTTGGGTCTGATCAATTTGATGGCAGAGACCCCAGGGAAGAGAAGTCCATGATCTTCTTCTTCAACAGGTTCTACTTTGGCATTAGCATTGGCTCTCTGTTTGCTGTTATTGTGCTGGTGTATGTACAAGATAATGTCGGCAGGGGGTTGGGTTATGGAATATCAGCAGGGGGGATGATCATCGCACTTGTTGTGTTGCTCTCCGGGACACCGTTTTATAGATTCCATAAGCCTCAAGGCAGCCCTTTAAGTGTCATATGGAGGGTGATATTTTTGGCTTGGAAGAAGAGGGCTTATCCTTATCCTGCTCATCCAAGCCTTTTGAATGAATACCAAGAAGCCAAGATTCCCCACACACAGAGGCTCAAGTAAGTTTATGTAAATCATCTAATGTATCTAAGATCTATGTAGAAAGTCATAAACCATGTAATATCATGCATCAAATCCAACTAAAACCATCACTTACTCATTAAGGTTCTTCACTGCCATTGACAAATGTTTTGTTTCCCTATGCATGTGAATGGTTAGGTGTCTAGACAAAGCTGCAATCCTAGATGAATATGCTTCTGCTGAAGGAAACAGAAGCAACCCATGGATAGTATCCACAGTGAACCAAGTTGAAGAGGTGAAACTGGTTTTCAAGCTAATGCCAGTCTGGTCGACATGTATCCTCTTTTGGACAGTCTACTCTCAAATGACTACCTTCACCATTGAACAAGCCACCTTCATGAACCGAAAAATAGGCTCCTTTGTTATCCCTTCGGGTTCTTTCTCAGCCTTTCTCTTCATCACCATCCTCCTGTTTACTTCCTTAAACGAGAAACTCATTGTCCCCCTTGCTCGAAAAGTCACCAACACTGCCCAAGGAATAACAAGCCTTCAGAGGATTGGAATTGGACTCGTTTTATCAATGACTGCTATGATTGCTGCAGCAATAGTAGAGAAACAAAGAAGGGAATTCGCTGTTCACCAAAATACCAAAATAAGTGCTTTCTGGCTTGTCCTACAATACTTTCTAGTGGGTGCTGGAGAAGCTTTTGTCTATGTTGGACAACTTGAATTTTTCATCAGAGAGGCACCGGACAGGATGAAGTCCATGAGCACAGGGCTTTTCTTAAGCACCATCTCAATGGGGTTCTTTGTTAGCACTCTGTTGGTGACTGTGGTGGACAAAGTGACTAAGAAGAGCTGGCTGAGGAGTAACTTGAACAAGGGAAGGGTGGATTACTTCTACTTGCTGCTCGCAGTGCTCGGAGCTTTAAATTTCTTAGTGTTTCTTGCCTTTGCAATGAGACACCAGTACAAAGGCCAGCAGCACAGTAGCCCTAACGATAGTGTCAAAAAGGAGCAAAAGAACTCAAATGGCCTAAGAGTTGAAGAGATGGCAGAGATAATAAGAACTGAGGCAAAGGAAGGACCCTAGAACGTATGCTTCCAAAAGGATCTTGTGTAATGCAGGTTCTAAACAACTAGAAAAGAAAAAGAAAAAAGAAGATAATTTGTATCATGCTTATTTATCCCTATTAGAAATTTAATCCTTTTCTGGTCTGCAGTCTCTCAGTCTAAAACTTAAATACAGTGTGATCTAGAATGCAATGTGATAATAGATTTTTATTTATTAAAAAAAGAAAAAAAAAAAGCAGCACAACATCCATGACGCATTTCTGAAAATCAGCCATTCATCAAATCAAACCATCCACCGTGCAGCATATGCAAATAGAAGCCCTGCTTAATTGCAATAGTACTTGCTTAAGTATGAATTCACTAGTTCAGAACCACCGCAAATTTGGAGGTACAAAGCCAAACATAGAAATTGATAAAGAACTGGATCCAGCTTTGGCTGCTTATAAGAAATACACTATAGGAAAATTAGTCTCCTCAATCAAAAGGCACATATCTAAGAAGCTGAAAGCTGACCTCTAAACAATTACATAGGCTATTAAGAAGAACCACTTGCAGAAGCAGGTAGGTGATTTATGACCAAAGGGGGACGTAGAGCTCGGTGGATTTTCCAAATTTTGTTTGCGGGCCTTATACATCTCTTCTGTCTCAATCACGACCAATCTCTTAACCTGTGTGAAAACATAACATGCTAACATTATCAATTACAGGCAGGAGAGATGCCTTAATCCATGAATGCATCCACTGTGAGCTTATATCAAACCTGTTGGAGCATTCCCCTAACTGTAGGAGTGTTCCATCGCATAACAGTTCGGTTGCACTTGCGGAGACGTAATGCCTCTAAAGTACGCCTGTGAAGTCTCCTGGTTCCTGGGATTCCCCTTACCAAAGTTATATATAGATTAGGGCTCCATGCAATTGGGACACTGGCTTTAAAAGCCTTGAAAGCATTCATTTCTTCTCCAACCTACACATCCCAAAGTGGTGCCTAAGCCATAACTTCAATATATGTAAAATTTACTAATACATGGCTACATTAGAATGAAGAAAAGTCCAAAAATAAGATAATCATAAGAAATTGGGAAGACAGAAAGTCTATGCAAAAACAGGCCAAAGTTCTATCTTGCCGTTAAACATAGCTTACTATTTATCTATTGAAGATTTCCAGTTTACTAGAAAATGGTATACCTTTGCTTAAAGGGTTTCAAGCACTATTAAGGCAGCATTGCAAAGATAAACATCAAAATATTAAAAACTGGCTAATGCAAATCATCTGCCTCGGTTACATTAGAATCCATTTATTCATCGTCCCATCTTTCTAGCATTTCCAAACATTTGTTGATAAATCATTGAACAAAAAAGGCAGAACAAGGACCCACTTGTAAACCAAGCTCAGTGACCTTGAAATACTAATTTCTCTTCATTTTACCACAACCCACTTCACGGTTCAACCAAAGCCACCACATCATGTAACGATCCATGAAAAAAAGAAAAATGGAGACTAAGCTGAATTTTCATGAACTTGGATTAGTACCCAGTTTTAAAAAGCTAATGCTTTCCACTGAAATTATTAATTTATCCTAATCTCTGATCACTTACTCCTAAAGGTGGAAGGAAACTAAGCCCGTTGTCGCCTAAGCTCAATCTTCTCAAGAACAAACCTTTTCATCTTCATATCACCCAAAATCAGATTTTTCAAATGTTAGATTCAACGTCTACCCGCAATGGACGAACTATAACTAAATTTTAAAAAAAAAACCGAGAGCATAAAAAAAAGAGCAGATAAACAAACTCAAAATAAGGAAGAAACAGAGAGAAAATACATATATACATACATACAGAGAGAGATGACCTCAACTGTGTCTTTCGACGGAGTTGTTACCTGTGATGACGGCGGCGAGGGAGAGCGCCTTCCTTGTGTAGAAGAAGACTGAGTGGTGAAGTTGATTTAGCTCCTTTGCTCTGTAGGCGTAGCTGGTACTGGGGGCCTTTTTGTTTGGGTCTATACCCACCAAGCCCAACATATTTCCAACCCAACGCAATATTCACCTTTTTAAAAAAAAAAGAAGGCAAATACTGTTTTCAAAAAAATAAATAAAAAGGCAAATACTAACCAGCCCGTAAAACCATTCCCAAATGCACAAATAGAATTTGTGTTTTTAGATTAGTAGTAACAAGTTCCTCAATAAGTTCAGCTTATAGATGACTGATGCTTTGCTCGAATTTCCTGCATCAATCAGACGTTAATCGGCTTTTCTATCCTATAGTACCGCTCACTTAAGGACTTAAAAATGATGTTGGATTGATAAAACAAACAGTTTACCGGTGTCGTTAATCACAACATTATTTTTTTCAGTAGTCTTATTCTTTGGGTACTAAAATAATAATAAAAACTTGACTACATACTTAAGCTATATACTTTGATTCCATTATCCATAAACCAACTTTCCGCTTCACAAGCCAAAAGCCAAAACCAGCACCGCTCCAAAACCCATCTATCTGTTTCTTCATTCTCAGAGTCTCTCTCAGTTTGAAGGCGATCATGTCCTCGTCCTCTGTCAACCTCAAGGCGGTGCCTGGTCGCTTGACCTCTTCGTACAGCGAGGTCCAGGCCAGTCGTCTCGACGTTTCGCTTCCTCTCCCTTCTGTTCTCAAAAGCTCCTTCAGCGTCGTCGATGGCCCTAAAAGCTCTGCTGCTGGAAACCCAGGTCCCTCTTTAATGTTTTATCAACTGTTTATGCACATCATTTATCACTTATTACACAAGCTATGCCTTATTGTCTATGTTATTTGGGCACTGTGCATGTATGTACGTTTGGCTTATGTATATGATCGGCGACTGTCTGGTTGGTTTACATGTTATTTATGTCTGTCAAGTTTCATCCTGAAGACCCAATTGCTACAATTGCTAAAAAATACTTGTTAATTAATGCAGCCAATCTTCCAAAACCAAACTGATACGAAGTTCTGAACTTTTTCTAAAAATGGGATATATCATATATGGGAGATTTTTTAAATTCCATCTAAGTCATATATCATAGTTCATGGACTGTTCTTCTGAAATTTGACTTGATCTATATGTGATAATTGGATTTCCATATTGTTTTTTAAATATGATTTTGTTCAATGTAATTGCAGAAGAGATAGCCAAGTTGTTTCCTAACCTATTTGGACAGCCCTCAGCAGTGCTAAATCCAGGTGGTTCTTCAGTACTTTCAAAGGATATAAGTTTGAAGATTGGAGTGGTTCTCTCTGGAGGACAGGCTCCTGGTGGACACAATGTCATTTCTGGGATTTTTGGTCAGGCTCTTGCTTTGCTTTAGACAACTTTTAACTTCTGTTAAAACGTTGCAATAAATAATTCCAGTAATTTATTTTTTCCCGTATTTGTGGTTAGATTACTTACAGCACCACACTAGTGGAAGTACAGTGTATGGATTTAAGGGTGGTCCGGCAGGTATCATGAAGGGTAAATATGTTGATTTGTCTGCGGAATTTGTGTATCCTTACAGAAATCAGGTAGTCTTTGTTTCTGTATTGTGATTATCAATTAATCTTCTGCACTTTTTCCTTTCTTGTGTGGTAAGAAATATTTGGCCAAGTAGATTGCTCTTGTATGGTATGTTCTTTGTAAAAGACTTTGATCTAGTTTGCTTTCCATTAAATTTGCAGCATGTTTGACAAGTTCACTTTCAGAAATTTGTTTCTCACAGACTCTTTTAACAGGGTGGCTTTGACATGATTGCTAGCGGCAGAGACAAGATCGAAACTCCTGAACAGGTTACTTAATTGTTCTTGCAAAATTGATCACATGCTTATCAAATTCATTTCTGTACAGATTTTCTTCTCCTGGATAAGATTTTAGATATACGTTAATGAAGTTTGGTTGTATGCCTTCCAGTTTAAGCAAGCAGAAGAAACAGCAAAGACGCTTGATTTGGATGGCCTTGTGGTCATTGGTGGGGATGACTCAAATACTAATGCTTGCCTTCTAGCTGAATATTTCAGGTACAAGTTATCCCTCCTCAAGTTAATGATCTGCTATGCCTGTGCATTTCTGCATTTCCTTAGTTTCTTTAGAGATTATGTTTATATGCGTTAGTATTTACACTCATATAATCATCCAGATATATCTCTTATGCTATTAATTTTTTAAGGGGTAAAAATATCAAGACACAGGTAATTGGATGTCCAAAAACCATTGATGGTGATCTGAAAAGCAAAGAAGTGCCCGTCAGTTTTGGATTTGACACTGCATGCAAGGTACTTCTTATGTTATCATTTGACATTGTGATACAACCAACTTTATGCTCTACAATGTATCCTTTTTGTTATCTCAGTGCAATATTTTTCACAATTGTGTGTGTGAATTAACATGCAGCTATATTCAGAAATGATTGGTAATGTAATGACAGATGTCCGTTCAACTGGGAAATACTACCATTGTAAGTGCTCTGGTTGCAAAAGAATATAGTTCAGACTACGTCATGCTTTATTTGTATGTTGTTTTCATGAGGAAATATTTTACAAAATTATCATGGGTTTTCACATTATTTTTTATTTTATTTTATTTTAAATTTTAGGAATCACATTGCATATTTATTTTTATAGATTAAGGGTGAGTATTAGCAAACAGTACTTGAAATTCAACATTGAAGTGACCTACTTCAAGTTCATCGTATCGGAAAGCTAGCAGGTTCTCCAACCCAATCCTGAAATTTGTGATTTTTAAGTCCTACTTTATTAGTAACCATTTGTTAAGTTGGGGGAGAAATAATAATAAAAGTATCTATCTTTACCTAAACTATAGCTAGTATATAGAATCTGGTTTTCTCTATTTTTTATTTATTTATCAATTATAGGAGTGCCACTTCTGTTGCACAACCTGATTTTTGTGGTTTGATGTGTTTACCCCCCTGCCATGCATGTGAATTATGAACTCATACCATAAATGTTTATTCTTGATTGTTCTCCTAATTGTCTTCTGCAGTTGTAAGGCTTATGGGGCGTGCAGCTTCTCATATAACCTTGGAGTGTGCTCTGGAGACTCATCCAAACATTACAATTATTGGGGAAGAAGTATTTTCTGATATCCTTTTCTTTCTGCCAATTAGCTACAATATAATTGAAAATGATACTAGCCAACTTCCAACTTTTTGATAGGCCAAGCAATCTCTTTTTTATTTATTATTTATTTTTTTATTTTTATATACCACTTCTCAAATTATGCTCCAAATTATTGGCTCTCTGTTGATTTGTTGGTTAATTGAATGCAAACTGAGAGGTGGTGACTTATGATCTAGAAATGTGCCTGCTGATATTTTTTCTGGGTCCTCAAATTTTTCTTCACCCCTAGTGAGATATGGAAGAAAATATCGTGAAGTTTTGAGGGGGTACTGATAATTTTTTAGGTTTCATTTCCATACATCCATTTTATAATTAGAAGAACCCAGGGATAAGCCTTTAGTTTCTATATATCTTATACTGTTGTGACTTGACAATGTTTCGTTTCACTTCATGGCAGGTTGCTGCCAAGAAGCAGACACTCAAGAGTGTAACAGACTATATAACTGATATAATCTGCAGACGCTCAGAACTTGGATTTAATTACGGTGTCATACTTATACCAGAGGGCCTGATTGATTTCATTCCGGAGGTATCATTTTGAATAATATGAGATGATATAACTTGCTTTATTCTCATAATTTTGACAGCTGGGAATTTTTTATAGTTTTTTTTCCTCTTTTGGCGTTGCCATAAAACTTGCAGGTACAGCAACTAATTGCAGAGCTTAATGAAATATTAGCTCATGATGTTGTTGATGAAGCAGGGGTGTGGAAAAAGAAACTCCAGAGCCAATCTCATGAGCTTTTTGAGTTTTTGCCTCCAACAATTCAGGAGCAACTACTGCTTGAAAGAGATCCACATGGGAATGTGCAGGTTTATTCTATTTATTGTCATATCTTTGCCCCATATCTGTTGGACTTTGTTGGAATATTGCATTTTGTTAAGTCTTACACAATGTTAAGAATTTAGGTTGCCAAAATAGAGACAGAAAAGATGCTCCTTCAGATGGTAGAAACTGAACTGGACAAGCGGAAGCAGGAGGGTAAATATAAGCGGGACTTCTTAGGAAAGACCCACTTCTTCGGGTACCAAAATATTTGTGCCTCTGGTTCTTTCAGTTCTCATTTTTTATAATGGTCCATAGAAGAGACCGTGTGATCATTTTGCCATATGTTTTGTTCCTGGTATCAGATATTATTTGATACTTAATTTTTTAATTTGTAGTTATGAGGGTAGATGCAGTTTGCCTACGAACTTTGATGCAAACTACTGCTATGCATTGGGTTTTGGTGCTGGAGCCCTCCTCCATTCTGGAAAGACTGGGTTGATTTCCTCTGTAAGTTATAATTGTTTTAGTATCAACTATTTATTCTTTCATTTTTCTTAGTTAATCAAGTTAGTTTCTTTTTGTATTTGTAACTCCAAAGTGTTTGCCTTCTTTTAAAAAAAAACTCCAAAGTGTTTGCCTTCTTTTTTTAAAAAACTCCAAAGTGTTTGCCTAATTTAAATTGTGTATGCAGGTGGGAAATTTGGCTGCTCCAGTGGAGCAATGGACAGTTGGGGGAACAGCACTGACTTCTTTAATGGATGTGGAACGGAGACATGGTACATCGCTACTCGCCTTTTCACCATTCAATTTAGGCTAAATACTCCCTCCGAAACCTGTTATGTTTTTATATAATGTTTATTACTGGACTCTTCCCCCAAGATCTGAACCACCAATATGTTCAGTGACACATCATGATACTGAAGCATTTTGAGTTAAGATCCTAGAAATTCCTTTATCATGAACCAAATCAAGCATATTTAAAATTTGAGAGTTTTAATTTTGCAGGGAAGTTCAAGCCTGTGATTAAGAAAGCAATGGTGGAACTTGAAGGTAAACATTTTTCTGAACTTTTCATCATCTTATTACCTCTATAAATTGAAGATGCCTCCTGCCAGCAATTATCTGCAGTAGTAACATGGTGCACTGCTTAACACTTTCTTAATTTCTTTCCTGGTGGAATTTCAGGCGCTCCATTCAAAAAATTTGCATCTTTTCGTGACGAGTGGGCGCTTAAAAATCGCTATGTTAATCCAGGTTTGTCATAACCCTTCTTCTTTTGCCATATCCCAGCTTGGCTCCTATTTCAGTAGTATGGATTTTGCCTTAGACATGGAGGTTTATGGAATATAAAATGCCGGATTTCTGAATTACTCCATTTTCACTTTTGATCAGGTCCGATTCAATTTCTTGGCCCAGCAGCGAATGCCATCAACAACACTCTTCTGCTGGAACTCGGAGCACAAGCATAGGAAGAAGGAAAATCAATGTCAATTTTCAGTTTTATCAAACCACAATAACTTCAGCCAACGTGTATCAACTGGAACTCGGATCCATTTGACTTGTAGTTGCTTAATAGGTTTCTTTTCTTTTTCCTTATGTCTGTAGCTTTTAACTCTTTTTGTTGCCTAACTGTACCTGGCTTATAGAAAAAACAGATAGTTCACTTTCCAGTCAAGAAGAGTAATAAAGTTGACTGTAAATATTGTTCAGATTAAATCGAGCAACATTTTCAAGCTTGGGCCCAAAATGGATAGGCCTATTTGCAAAGTTTTTTATCGTTACATAATCACATCTCAACAACAGAATCTTAGAAACTACTCACTATCAAAAGGACATTGTTTTTCATTAATTAGAGTCCATCGAAGTACCTTTTTCCAACAGAAGCTTAGAAACTACTCACTATAAAAAAGACATTGTTTTTCATTAATTAGAGTCCATCAAAGTACCTTTTTCTTTTTGATAGAGTGATATTCAGGGACGTGGATCGAACTCGGGTATAACGAGGCTCATTGCCTTGGTTAACTAGTACTTGAGACAAAAGAGCTCAACTTAATTGAGCTTATATGGACCTGAATTTAGTGATCAGCTAATTGAGCCCCCCCCAAACCCAAATTTGTGGGTCCAAGTCCGATGCTTTGGGTTTAAGCACATCATTTACGCAGAATGCCAAACCCAGAAGCTCAAATGTGCGCAAAAAGAAGGAACTAGTCAGAGGCAGAGAAGCTAGAGAGCAATGAGGAACAACACTTTGTTGACATTCCTTGCTAGACGACCATCGACAACAACAACAACCCATAACCCAAATTTACGTTGGCGGTTCTTCTGTTCACCACCCTCTTCCTCCTCTACTGGCCCAAACAATAAGCTCTTCGTTGGAGGTCTCTCCCTACTCTCATACCCGTTGGAAGTTGTGTAAATTTCGTTTTGGTGTGTTTCTATGATGATATGGCTTTTGGGTCTTGCAGGCTTGTCATGGTCGATGGACGAGAAGTCCTTGAAAGACGCTTTCTCTTCCTTCGGGGAGGTCACTGAAGGTAAAGTTTCCTGCTTTATGAACTAACTTGGCTACCCAATTTACATATTCTTCATCAGTCATCTATGTGTTCGATGAAAGGTCCAAGTGATCACTAGCAATTATTTTTCAATGAGTTAGAAGTTACGCATTGCAAAGTTGAATTTTTTATATAATAAATGACAGAATCGATTCTATAATCTAAATCAGCTGCGCATTTGTATTGTAGTGAAGATAGTGTATGATAGAGACTCAGGAAGGTCAAGAGGCTTTGGATTTGTTAATTTCACCAAGGAAGATGATGCCCAGGTTGCAAGAGATGCCATGGATGGAAAGGTGATGCAGAAGTTATATTTGTCATTTACCAAAATTTGTTGTCTAAGAACATCTTCTGATTGATGTAGTTCTGTTCTGCTTGCAGGCATTGCTGGGTCGGCCATTGAGGGTTACTTATGCTCTAGAAAGAGTTCGAGGCGGACATGTTGTGGTTCCTCGCCTTTCCGACAGTGGAGATGCTAACAGTCGATATACATGAACTCATGTGGTAATTTATTTTACTTGTTGGTCAATCAATCCATCTATTTAATAAAGAAATTTACTTAGAATTGTTTTGACTGATTATTCCAGAGATGGTTCATACGCTTTATGCCATGTCTAATGCAAACATATTTTTAAGAGGAACTCAGTCAGGGTTCAGTCATCTTAAAACATCTTAACTGTACTTTGAATTACAGTTGCAGTTGCAATGATTTTTCCAAGCATGTAGCTCAGATCATTGTTTCCCCACATCCTAGTTTATAATAACTGTTTTAGAAACTACAGCAACCAGATTGGCGGCCACCTCAGTAAATGAAATTAAAGTTTCCTTTCAAGATCCATCTCTTACTGCTTGCTCACATGCATATACAAGTGCCGCATAAAAAGAGGCCTATTTTAGACTGTCTTTAAACATTCAAAGCCAGTAGTTTTCTTTTCCCCTGAGTAACAACTATGGAGGTTAAAAATTGTAACTTAAAATGTGTGTATGCACACACACAAAGCAAACCCCGTTTCACGTTCTTCATCATTATATGCTTCTTCTTGATTATAAAATGCCTTCTAGGAGTTCCCCAACATCTGAGTTTTCTGTTTGCAGGTGGAAAGAATTTTTATAAAGTGCTTGAAGAATCTTGTCGAAGTACAATTCTTACCAAGTTATGTTAATTCACGCCAAGGATCAAATGAAATGAACCGCATTATGAGAATACATATATCTCTAAGAATGTATGAAATTATTTGTTTGTAAGGGACCAGGGCTTTTGTGCTACTTCAAATATTCTAAATTCTTGTGGTTAAACCATAAACAGAATCCGACCAAAAAAAAAAACCACCAAAAACAGAATATTTTAAAAGAGAGTATAGCCGGACGGCTATATTTTATAAAAAGAATATTTTAAACGTACAGCCGATCGGCTATACTCTATAAATCGAATAATTTAACAGTATCGAAGGGCGGCTATATCCCTATTAACATAACGTTTTAACCGATAGCCGATACCCCAGCCGAGCCGCTATACTATTTAAAAATATTATTTTTAGGTAGAGCTGCGCGGCGATATGTCATAAAAAGAATATTTTAAATGTATAGCCGGCCGGCTATACTCTATAGAAAGAATATTTTAACAGAGAGGATAGCCGCGCGGGAGTCCTCCATAGGCATGAACAGAATATTTTAAAAGAGAGTATAGCCGTTCGGATGGACGCCATAAAAGAATATTTTAACAGTACTACCGCGCGGCTATACCCTATTAGCATAACGTTTTAACAGTATAGCCGTTCGGCTATACACTAAGAACAGAATATTTCAACAGAGAGTATAACCGGACGGCTATACTATTTAAAAAGGTTATTTTAGGTATAGCCGAGCGGCTATACGCCATAAAAAGAATATTTTAAACGTATAGCCGGTCGGCTATACGCCATAAGAATATTTTAACAGAGAGGATAGCCACGCGGCGTTGCTCCATAGGTATGAATAGATTGTTTTAAGGCCTGACTCCATAAAAGATTATTTTAACAGTATAGCCGCGCGGCCCTACTCTAAAAAAGATTATTTTAAAATGAAAATTTAAGTAATATAATTTATGAAGTTAATTAAATTGTTTTTCTTTTATATATGAAATAATGCCTGTGGAACGACATGCCGTTAATCACTTCTGCGACCGAAAACAGACATGCGAAGCAACACGGCGTCGTTTCACTCGTTAAGCGAAGCGAGGAACAGATATAAAACATGGAGCACAAAACAAATGCCTTCTCTCTCTCACATCGGACTCTGCACTCCGAAGTCTTGGAGAGCAATCAAAGAATCCGATCAAGAGTGGAAAGCCATGGAAACCGAAGCTCAAGAATCCAATCCCCAAAACGACGCCGTAATCAACTCCTTCAGCGAGATCACCTCCGCCTCCAAACAAGAAGCCCTCTTCTTCCTCGAAAGCCACAACTGGGACCTCGATGCCGCCGTTTCGACATTCTTGGACAACAACACGGTCGCCGTCTCCGTCGACGCGCCCACCAACGCCGGCTCGTTTCCAATCCCGGCCTCCCACTCGCTCTCGCCCTCGCCCTCACACTCGCCCAACTACTCTCCTTCGCAGTCGCCGCCGCGCTCTCGCTCGCCGTCTCCGACTCCCTCTCGCGCTCCCTACCAGCTTCGATCGAAGCGCGCCGCCTCTAGTGGGGCCCAAGACAAAGCTGATACCAAGCCGCCTTCTGCGAGCCGTCCACGTGGCATACGCACGCTTTCCGATCTGAATCAGCCGGCAAAGGGTGGGTCCGGCAGTGATTCGGATGAGCCCCAGGAGTACTACACTGGTGGCGAGAAAAGGTACGATCTTTTGCGAGTTCTTGTTTGGTTCCTGAGAATGTCGAGGAAAATCACTGGTTTTTTTCCCTAATAAGGAATAAGGATTGTTAGTTGCTCTAACCCTATGTTCGGGAACCGACAAAATGCGGAATGTGGAATGTAATGCTTTGTGTTTGTGTGCTGAAAATTCGTTTTCTTTGCAACCAAAACAGATAAGCTGAAAATTATGTTTGGTCGCTGAGAAAAATGGTGGTCAGTAAAATAAAGAAAATTCCAATTGTTGTCGTTTGTCTATAACAAAAGAAAATAGGAATGCATCTGAACTAGGAAGATTATTCTCGGCCTGAAGAACGTCCTAGACCTGAAGAACGTCCTAGAGAAATTAGCCTCACAGGGACCTGATTGTAGGACCGAGAATCAATGTTTTGTGGTTAAGGAGTTGTCTTAAAATGTATTCCAATCATTGTCAAGTTGGTTCAACATTCTTGCTTTTGTTGACCTGCTACCACGTTTTATTCTTTGCAATTGTTCATTTAATATATGTTAGTTTTAATTTGTCATTGTTGGTTCCAGCGGAATGCTTGTCCAAGACCCTACCAAAGGCAGTGATGTGGATTCAATTTTCAGTCAAGCTAGACAGTTAGCGGCCGCCCAGGGACCTATAGATCCCCATCAACCTTCTTCAAGCTCAAAAAGTTTTACTGGAACAGCTAGACTGCTTTCAGGGGAGACTGTTCCAACTGCTGCACCTCAGCCACCTGAAGTTGTTATTCACACCATTACTTTCTGGAGGAATGGGTTTTCTGTAGATGATGGTCCGTTGCGGAGGCTGGATGATCCTGAAAATGCACCTTTCTTGGAAGTAAGTTTTAATGAAGCTTCTCTATAATGGGTTTAATTATTCCCGAATTTTATGATTCTTTCTGAAAAAGAAAAATTGGTTTGGTCGCTTGTATGAGTCTACCAGCTTCTTTTCCTAGTGCATTGATATGAACTTGATTTTTTTTAGTATATAGAGTAAATCTAAACAAAACTCTAATCCAACCTGTTTCAAATCAACTGAAAATGTCTTAATGTGTTTCGGAAATACTTGGGAGTATGACACTCTGGCGATTGGGCGTTGTATTCTAGGGATTCTCGAGGCATGTGCCACTGTCACGTGCCGGGGTTTCGGGATGAGTAAACATCTTTCTCAAATTTACTTCCACAAGTTTTGATCTCATTATTTTGATAAGCTTGTTGAAAAATAGCACAGTTGGTAGCCAAACTAGAGGTTGTCCCAAATGAACCTTTCAAAATATTGCAATTAATTGTTGTGTACAAATTTCTTAAGTTCTGATTAGTTGCTCTCCTTTCGCCTTTTGTTGCAATTATAGGTTTTCATTTTACTTGCTTTTGTATTTTTTTTCTAGTTTGATCTCTCTTCTAAGTCCTGATAATTTTTCATTATTATGATTGCAGAGCATCAAGAAGTCTGAGTGCCCAAAAGAACTTGAGCCAGCCAATAGGAGGACTGCTGTTCATGTTAATCTTATGAGGCGGGAGGAAGAATACCCTGTTTGTGCTTAGTTCTCTCCTACTTGTATATATGTTATTAATATGCATCTGGTTCATTCTTTCTGATGTTTTCTAGTTTTGTTCCAGGAACCAGTGAAGCGGCATGTTGCTTTTCAGGGTGTTGGAAGAACTTTAGGTGAGAGCAGCTCTACCTCTGCTGCAGCTACCTCTGAGTCAATTGCTGCTGATCTTCCACTAAGAGCTGCTCCATTGCCCTCAATGGGTTTAACTGTGGATCAGTCATTACCATCAACCTCTATTCAGCTAAGGTTAGCAGATGGTACGCGTATGGTATCTCGCTTCAACTACCACCATACAATTAGAGACATCCATGCTTTTATTGATGCATCAAGACCTGATGGGGCAAGAAGTTACCGATTGCAGACAATGGGGTTCCCTCCGAAACAGCTCTCTGATCTGGATCAGACAATAGAGCAGGCTGGTATAGCCAATTCTGTTATTATCCAAAAACTCTAGGAGGTTGCACCCATCAATTCCGGAGCCATATTCAAGTACATGTGTCCTAAGCACAGATCTATTTTTCTGTGATGAATTTATGTTATATGTAAGGAATTTGAAAAATTAGCTATGAAACCATTCAACAACCGGTTTATGCTTTTTGATGCAATGACTTATCTGTTTTTGCAAAGCATACGAAGTAGAGTTTTCATTTGATGAGATGCCTTTCATTTAATGCTGTCTATTTTGTTGTCACTCTTGTATTTTCTTCTACTGATTTGATGGTTAACAATTATGGTTGGCCGAAACCCATTGTCATGGTGTTAGGCGCACAAAAATAAGGCACTACAAACATCATATTTTGACATTTCACGAAATGTGTGACACCTTGCAACCCGCATCCGCAGTTTATGCACCATTTAGAAGGGGTTAACATGATGAATAAATGGATCGGGTAACTTAGATATGGGAATTAAGGAATGAGATATTTAGTGATATATCCATTCTTAGCATTAATAATATAGATAAATTATACACTATTTAATTTCTATAAACATACCGAAAAAAAGCCCAAAAAATGACAGCTAACCTTATTGAATTTAATTTTTATTATTAAATTACTTTGATGCCTTATTGAGTGTTTTAGACTTTTTTATGAGGTTTTGGAGTTGAGTTCGTTTTAAGAAATCAATGGCAGTTTTGTAATTTAAAAGAAGTTAAAAACATTTTTGTTATGTTGTAAATGAGTATTTGGTGTGTTTCTAAAGTTCATTTATTATAAGGGGGTTTTTTCTTTTTGGTTTTTTTTATAAAATTTTAAATTTTTATAATTAGGGCTCCTATATTGGGTATAATAATGAATATTCCTTAAGGAATTGAAATCGGATCAATTACTCCCTCCTAAATGATCAAATTCCTTATTTTGAGAGAATTTTATTACATATTTTAACGTGGAATTCATATAAATTTTGATTCCTTATGTGTTAATAAACACAAGGGAAGTCAAAGATTGGAATCATTTTGATACCTATGTGTTAGTAAACACATGAAAAGTAAGAATTAGGATCATTTCAACGCCCATTCTTAATAAGTAAACATGCCAATTATAAGTGGAATTTTTGGCATGCGTCTATACTATTTGGAAACAAAATCTATTTTTCTTTTCAAAATATGAGATTGTGGATGACAATATTTGTTTTTCTTCTTTTGACAATGTTATATTTTAAACTACTATAATCTACAAAAAAGGGAATTCAAACTCGATTGTAAGGGTGTCTTGCTAACTAATATAATCCAACATTTGTGATAATATTTTCTTTTCAACTTCTTGTTTCTTTTGGTATAACATTGAATTTCAGTATAAAAACACATAAAAACACAAAATACCACTCTCCCAGTAAGTTCTTCATTCTTTTTTTCTCTCAACAGTGTAAGGAAAAGTACATTATATTGCTGCTTGCTCTCATTGGGGTACGTACGAGGGTTCTTTGTGTATGCCAGGAAGGTCTTTGCTTAGCTAGGCCTTGTTTGCAAGATTGCCATCTCCATATCGTAATATTTAACTTCACAGCGGGCATGAAATGCAAGAATCAAAAAGTTACTAGAGAGAAGATTGGAGCCAGAGAGAGATGGAAGGGACGTTTAGAGTGTGTCCCACTAACTTTCTCATCACCTTTCTCTTTTCCTTCCTCTCTCCTCTCCTCTCCACAGCTCCCCAAAGCCCACTTCTTTTTGTTCTTAAAATTATTATGAATTAGACCCATACGATATGACTGCTCCTGACGATATTTTACTTTCATTCTATGTATTCAGATGGAGAGAGAGCCGAGGGATATAGTTTTCCTCTTGTAATTTAGACTATCGCTTAAATCAAAAAATAAAAAAAAATTAAGAGAAAGAGGAATACAATGTCGTGTGCATGCCGACTTGGTCTCCCCAAGAACGCATGTCACAACAAATGCATATAAACGTGTGACTATGATCTTAATCTTAGCTTATTATTAGTGGATTATTTCTACTTGGAGAGAAGATAATTAAGTCATGGGCAGGAGATTAAGGCTGAACTGAAATTAATTAAAGACAGAGAAAGAGAGAGATGCATATAGATATAGGGCCAGGGGAGTATTGGACAATCCAAAATCACCAGAGAATATTAAAATGGTCGGATAGATTATGAAATACCATCGATCACCAAGATGGACGGTTGACATCTTGATCATTTACCCATCAATCATAAGCACAGCAGAGTAGGCCACGAGGGGAGCAGATGGTTGGACCAAACACCATAGGCCGGCCACTTAATCTTTCTACATTAATTCGAACGAAAATAACACTTTGTGCTATTTCAGACTAATAGTACAATAGCATGTGAACTAATGATTTCACGTGTGATTATGTTATTGATCGAAAATAACAAAACAATGTCATTCCCGTTATAATTTTTTTTTTTTCCTAAGTTCTCATAAATTACCATGCTCTCTCCGTTGAGAGAACTAAAAGAAAAAAAATGTTTGTTTTGCTTGTGCATTTGTAAACTATTATTAATCAAGTTAATCATTTAGATTCACAGTTTTAACTATAAAAAAAACACATTAATTAAGGACCTTTTTTCTCTTTTTAATTATTCTCTTCTTCCAAGTTCCCACCGAGGACTGAAGAGAAAAAGGCAGTCTCAAACGCAGTCAGTCTGCAGCGCAGCACCAGTGGCAGTACAATAAACGAGGAGATAGATATATAGATGAAAATAATAATATCACAAAGTATAATTAGTTTTGATTATTAATCTCATCCCGAAGGAAAGGTTCTCAGGTTTCTCCATTCTGAGCAGAGGTACACGTCAACTCCGCGTGCACCCTTCTGTTCATTTTTTAAGAACTATGAACTCTCTCTTTTTTCAATACACTCTATGTATTGTGAAATTATACTAGAGTCTAGAGAGAGAGAGAGAGAGAGAGTACTGTTTATGTACAGAAAGGAGGAAAAGAAAAGTAGCCATTTCCGAGGGAGGTCTAAATCTATCAACCCTTTACAGATATATATATCAGTCATGTAAATTTCTGACAGACCTCCACTGTGTCTTTGTCCGTGTGTGTAATTTGGAGGGGAGGCTTGCTTCCTTCTTTCCTTGCTTTTCTGTACACATAAAGACTGTCACATGTGGAGATTTAGCTTAAAAACCGGGTGGCAATTCCTCTGCTGAGAAAGAAAGAAAGAGAGAAGTTCCACTTCCAGGCCACTCTGAGAGAGAGAGAGAGAGAGAGAGAGAGAGGGAGAGAGAGATGGAGAGAGGAGGAACCAATTGTAATAATAATAGTGGTGTTACTTATAGTGGTCTGATGATGGGGTTTGGGAACAACACTAGTAGAACTGGGAGTAGTAAGGCACAGTTTCTTTCTCTACCTTTGATGGTGGGTTGCAGCCATCCAAACTTGCAAAGTGATCATCAGACGACTGATCAGGAGATGATGGTTAGTTGCAGCGATAGAATGAAAGCCAAGATTATGGCTCATCCTCTCTTCCCTCGTCTCTTGGCCTCCTATGTCAGTTGCCAAAAGGTGAACACTAGTTTAATTCATTTTCAAACCCCATGATCTTCAATCTCTCTCTCTCTCTCTCTCTGACCCAGAGACATACCCAGTTAAAAAAAAGGTCTGAGAGAGTTATGTGGTCCATGAAAGGAATATGTATTATTTTTCATTTTTCGTAGGTTTTGGTTTGTTTTCTGTCTGCATGTCCTTGTTGTCTGATGTTGTTTGGGAAATTTTAATTAATTAATTAGGTTGGGGCACCTCCTGAAGTGGTGGCTAGGTTAGAGCAGGCCTGCAGTGCTGCTGTTCACAATTCTGAGGCAGCATGTTTAGAAGGAGGGGATCCAGACCCAGCGCTGGACCAGTTCATGGAGGCCTACTGCGAGATGCTGACTAAGTACGAGGAAGAGCTCACAAAACCCTTCAAAGAAGCCATGCTTTTCCTCTCCAAAATCGACTCCCAGCTCCAAGCTCTCACAGTTCATTCTTCCTCAGATTCTGGTTGTCATCAACATCACCTTCTTATATCTATATATGTAATTCCTCTAGTGTTTCTTTCCTGCATCTTCAGCTGCAACTTGAACTGTTTTACAATGGATCTTATCAAAACGGTCCTGATCTGATTCTCTTCTCTTTCTTTCTAAGCTTATTTCAAAACTGTAGCAATTGAAATTCAAAACTTGAGTTTGGTGTTTGCTTGTAAAGTTTAGCAGGAAGATTGCTTGAGGTAATTATGGTAGATCAAGTCTTTTAGAAGATTTTACTGTGATTAGGGTTATTCATTTTCTTCTTAACTTGGGTATATAGCCACTAATTAAACAATGGCATCCTCATTAGGCTTGATTTAGTACTTAATAATTACCATATACATATTTATATTTTCATCTGTAGTAATTTTGTTCTGCACTGATTTTTTGTCATGCGTGATCTGTCAGCTAGTAGTGATGATAATATTGTTGGGAGAAGTGGGTCTCCAGAAGAGGTTGATGCCACCAAGAATGAGAGTTGCATAGACCCTCGAGCTGAAGATAGGGAAATCAAAGCTAAGCTTTTGCACAAATACACTGGATATCTGGGCAGCCTCAAGCAGGAGTTTATGAAGAAGAAAAAGAATGGAAAGTTGCCGAAGGAAGCCCGGCATCAGTTGCTGACTGGTGGAGCAGACACTACAAGTGGCCCTATCCATCGGTACACCTTATACTCAGTCTTTACTAATCTTTGTTTTCGTCCATTGTCTTGCCAGACTGTACTTCAAATCTGACAAAATAAGTATCTATATGATAGCCTAAGTCTTACAAGAGAACGTTATGCGATATATTGTACTCAATCTATATTTTCGTTACATAACATAAGTCTGACGAGAGAATGTTAAATTTGTATATGCAGGAAGCTCAGAAGCTAGCACTGGCAGAGTCTACTGGTCTGGATCTGAAGCAGATAAATAACTGGTTCATCAATCAGAGGAAACGCCATTGGAAGCCTTCAGAGGATATTCAATTTGCTGTGATGGATCCAACACATCCTCATCATCATCCCCACTTCTACATGGACAACAATCTCACCTTCCCCATGAACAGCACATCTACTCTCCTTTGATATTTTATCACTTGGCTTAAATGCATGTCTATATATGTTAAGAATTTGGTGTACCCAAATTAATTTACGTCTCTAACTTCTTGACATTTTGAGACCACTCTTAATTTGATTAGGCGGGCCGAGACTTCTAATTTGGTCCTACCCCTAGCTTCTCCAAAGTGCTTTTAGCAGAAGCATGTGGTTTTGGTATATTTTCAGCACCTTGATTTCTTTAGCATCATTTAGAATTTTAGCTTGGCCAAGCATGGTTTTGGTCCAGTGGTATGCAAGCATATGCACAACGGGAACAAAGCGCACACAAAAGACATTGAAACAAGCTGTCTTCTCTTTCTACGATATCACACGTGATATTTCACATCACCTTGTCCACTATGTTTTTTCATTTATTTCCTTTTTAGTTCGGTTATTAACGTTAATTTGGGAAAATTTAGATATTAATTAAAATATCTTGTTTGTGTTGGGAGATAATAATTGATGATAATGTTGAAATTAAATTGTGACATTAATAAATAAATAAAATTTAGACATTTGAGACAACCAAACACGAGTGTTAAAAAGCTAACGAAAATGACAGACTAACGTGTTGGTTTGACTTTGTTACCACTTTGCTTACATGCTTTGTATTTCAGTTCTGTATCTAAATCGGATAAGATATGTAAATTATTGAAGCTAGTTCTTCAAATTAGGCCTTACATAAACTTAGTCTTCCTATTAATTAAGGCAAAGTTGACCTATAAATTAATTTAGCGACCTATTTCTATTTATTTATGATAAGCGATAGAATATTATTGATGTGAAAAATCTAATACAAGAAGTTGGTTAGACATTATGATGATGATGATGATGATGATGGTTTAGAATGGCACCATACATACTAAATTCATCTATCATCAATAATGATAGGGGCACCAATTCTTATCGCAACCTGTATTTATGTAAACTCAAATTTCACTCTTAATACCATATTCGCCTATTAACACAAAATATTATTAATAATGGTAGGGGTCATACCTCTTATACAACTTTAAAATGTCAATTGAGTATAGCAATAAACCTACCATATTCCAAAAAGCTCGGCTCCTTACCTAAAAATTAAGGAGCTTATTCTCAAAGTAAATGGAAACTTGCCAATTTTTTTTTAAACAAAGAAAATTAAAAGACTTTTAGAAAAAGAAAAAAGTTAAATGAAATTGAAATGTCAAAATCTCATTTATTTTGAGGAGAAACTCCTCCTCGGTTTTAAGGAGTCAAGTTTTTTCCTTCCAAATAACATATCTCGAATTCAAAAATGAGTTTGTTTAAAGCTATGTAAATATGCAACTAACCAAAAAAATAAAATTGTGTTGTCATATTTACATGCATGTATGAAATGTGGTTATATTTTTATTTAACGAAGTAATAGGTTGTTGTCAGTGGAATATAGCTTAGTTGATTGAGTTCTTTCACCTCTAACATTTTATCGTATTGAAGGATAAAAGTTTGCAGAAGAGTAAATAATAAAATAAATTGGCCGAAAAGATAATAAGAATAAGAGGAAAAACTATTAATATAATATTTGGTAAGTAGCTATTAGTATGTGAGTTATAGTTCTTTTTGTGGGTAACAAAAATGTTGTCATTCGTTACTTAGGTTTATAAATTCTAAGTCATAGATAACAAAATAATAACTTTCCCTCGGAGCCGACAAGCGATAAGCGAGAAGCGAAGAAACCCTCGAGTCATTGGGCCCCTTGGGGTCGGTGGCTTCCCATCTCCCTCCCCTTCCTTCTTTCCCTGCTTTCCTTTTGCTCCTTTTATTTTTTTGTTTAAATTTAAAATTTTCTTTTTTTGCAGACTTGGTTGTGGCTGGCTATAATCCCATCTATTTTCACACCAAGACATGTGGTAGGGGGTGGATGAGAGTTAGAACGAGAAGCTTCAGATCTAGGAATTTATTCCCCGTCGGATTTTCGATGTTCTCCCGTGCCTTGGCATACCACGATTCTCTTCTCTCCTATTGGCAATTATGGTTGTCTCTGTTATGGATCTGGATAGCTTTGGTTGTGCATCATTTTGTAGAGAAAAGTGTTCTGCTTCTTTAGTCGGTGTTGTTTGGTTTCTTTTATTTGGTGTAGTTTGTTATTAAAGTCCAGAAACTTTATGAGTTGTTTGGTATTCTCTTGTAATTCCCAGAAAATTGTTGATTTTGTTGAGTGGTCTAGTTTCTCTACGAGAGTTATGCCGGTTAGCAGCTAGGTTTTATCCTTAATGTAACCGACTTGATATACTTAATGTAACTGACTTGATACAGGACAACTTAGACATTAAATAAGGGTTTTTAGATAAGTTCTTTGCGATTTTTTTTCTCCAGATCGTTTCAACCCTAGAGCTGATTCTAGTCACTAGGAAGCTTTATCCATGTCTGTCATATTACTAATCGAGATGACTCTCTATATACATTTTTAATTGATCTAATAAAATATTATGGCTTGTTTGGTCAAAAGTCATAGATTGGTGACCTTGTATCTATACAACTCATGATAACAGGTGTAAGTAAGAAATAGCTTTCTACTTAACTCTTAGAGCACTTCCACCAGTTTGCCTTTTGTCATGGCAAGAGGGGGTTAGGGCAGCTACTATTCACATGAATAGTGGCTGCCCTTACAAAAGGTTGTAGTGTTTTCACCCATTGCTATGACAACAACTATTCACATGAGATATGAGGAAATAAATTTGTATAGAGTTGGTGTGGGAAGTGAAAACTATGACTAAGTATTTATTTTTTAAAAAATCTGAATTTTTTTGTATTTTTTTAAGATTTTGTTAATAAAAAAAATTATTGCTAATGTCAAGAAACTGGCCTTCAACTCGGCTCATCTCGCCTGAGGGCTGTTTCATAGGCCCCACCTCTTGCCCGGGCCAGCCCCTGTTGCTGAGGGTCAGATGGAATTGCTCTTAAGCATTGAACTTTGAATTCTAATTTTGAATTTATTAAATTTTTATGCTTTAACTAGGAAGAGTACTATGTATGTCACATTAAATAATGAAACTAGAGACTTACCTAAATACAAAATAAGAAACCATTAAATATGTAATCAATTTCCAACTGAATGTTGAAAAAGCTCCAAAGTTCATATTCCACGTATTTTCTTAATAAAGAAATGAATTTACAAAATAAATATAAAAAAATAAATAAAGAATAAACTCAAAAGAGAAAAAGAAAAGAAAAACACATTTATTTTAGTATTATAATTGAGCATGAATGTATGCAAGAATGGATGATGATGTTGATGATGATGGAGATGATACATGATGATATGCCATACATTCTGTTCATCCTCGCAAGTCGCATCCGCCCAAGCAAAAGCTCTCTCTCTCTCTCTATCGCTCTCTCCGAGCACTCTCCTCTTCCACTCTTTCCCAGTTTGTTCAAACCTTCCACGTCTAGGGTTTCCTTTTACTTCATTAAACCCTTACCATCTAAAGCCCTCAATCTAATCGACAAAACCCTAAGTTAAACTCTTCACTTTATACAACAATCTCGCCTCATTTGGCTCACATTTTCCCTAAAATCAGCTTATTGGTCTCTGTCTCTGTCTGCCTTTCTGAAATCGCAAAACTTCGAGCTGCACAACATTCATGGCCAAGACCAAACCTGGAAAAAAGGACCTGGACTCTTACACCATCAAGGGCACCACCAAAGTCGTTCGAAGTACATCTTTATCTCTCTCTATCTAAAAAACCCAGAATTTAGTTTCCAGTTTCAGCTTCTGAAAACCCAAGATTGTCTGATATTTATTAAATCTAGCTCTGAGAAACCCAAAATTTCAATCTTTACATATATAGACAAGTTATTTGTAAAACCCAGATTCAAAATTTCAATTTTAAGCTCGGAAAACCCATAACTAATCTTAGTTTTTTCAATTTTTTGGTGCTGAAGACTCCATTTTTTTAAAAACATTTTATACGGTTCATGTTTCTCTGCTATGCGTGGCATTGATTTTCGATTGAATTTGTGCTTGCCATAGCTGGTGATTGTGTGTTAATGCGACCATCGGACTCCGATAAGCCTCCATATGTGGCACGCGTGGAGAAGATCGAAGCGGACCACCGCAACAACGTGAAGGTTCGGGTTCGATGGTATTATCGACCTGAGGAGTCCATCGGAGGGCGAAGACAGTTCCATGGAGCCAAGGAGCTGTTTCTATCAGACCACTATGATGTGCAGAGTGCACACACTATAGAAGGGAAGTGTACGGTGCACTCCTTCAAGAACTACACTAAGCTTGAGAATGTGGGAGCCGAGGATTACTTCTGTAGGTTTGAGTACAAGGCTTCCACTGGAGGGTTCACACCAGACCGCGTGGCTGTGTAAGCAATGTGTTCTTTTGGCTTTGGTTGTCTATTTTCCTGCTCACAGAAAAACACACATGTATATTTGATTGGTGATGTTGGATTTTGAAATTATGTTACTTTGCTTTTTGTGTTGAAGGTATTGTAAATGTGAGATGCCATACAATCCGGATGACCTTATGGTGCAGTGTGAGGGATGCAAGGACTGGTAAATGCACACCATTCGTTTCTTTTATGCTTGGTATTATTCATCCATTTCAAAGTTTGAATGCACTTTTTTCCATTAATCATCGAGTGCTTTGGCAATTATCGTTTTATAAGCTTTCATAATTAGCAGCGTGTGGAATAGAAAATGGAAATTGTGACTGCTCGTGCCATGATTCCATTTGTAGAAGGTGATGATCGTTAAATTCATTTGCTACTGAGGTTTTGCAGATTATGAGATAAGATGTTTGTCCAAATTTCAGATCCTCTTGATGGCAAACACATTGAGCTTCACATTTATCTTATTGGAGTTGGTGAAACATGTGGAATGTTTCACGACGAGATTTAATTAACAGCAAATATTCAGGTCTTATTGACCATAGTGGGTTTCAGAACCTATGCACTGCTTCATTCTCAGTAGCTTTCAACACTTGGAAGTTAGTTATTTCTCTTTTTTCCTTTACGAACAATAGTGAGCTGTATTGTGAGCGGGGGCTCATCTGATTTCCTTTTCTATCTTCCTTTCCAATAATCTCTAACCATCAATTTGCAGAATTTAAGGCTATAAATGTTTTCTTATTCTTAACATAGTGTGCATCTCTTGCACAGTCTTCTTTTGGTTTATTAAGTTTGATGATTGTTTGGCGGGTTCTTGAGAGCTTGATGTAAGGACAGGTTTTAAATACTGATTGTAGTGGATATATTGAAGGTTTGAAATTAGGGAACTCTTTATGGAAATATTGATAAAAATATCAATATCAAGAGAAATTGGATTGGAAATTTGAATTGGTGCTTTATGATTTTCTTTTTCTACGTTAAGCTTTTCTTATGTTACTTTTGTCAAAGCCCATCATATTACTTAATTAATTTAGGATCAGATGGACCAAATTGTGAACAAAATAGTGGTTGGTTGCTGTTAAAACTCTTGAAAATAGTGGAATAATTTCTTTTTGACAGTCCCATTAAGGTCCACAATCTATGTAATGGTGGGCATTTTTAAAAATAAAATAAAATGTGGCAATGCCTTTGCCTTGGCAACATAATTATTTGTTGGTGATTTCATTTGAAACTAACAATTAAAGATTGTATAAATGGTAATAACAGACACGCTTCCTTTTTTGTGTTCATCTTTTGCAGGTTTCATCCCTCTTGTATGGGTATGACCATTGAAGATGCAAAAAAGTTGGAGCACTTCTTGTGTTCTGACTGCTCATCTGATGATGATGCCAAAAGATCCTTGAATACATTCCCAGTATCACCATCTGTTGAGGCTAAGGTGAGAATTCTGTGTGTTTTGTTCTTATGATTCCAAGACATTCTTGATATAGAATAACCCTTGCCCCACCTCTTAAGCTTGAAGGTTGCATCACTGGCCATAATCAATTGAAAATTTTTTTAGGAAAAAAAGGAGAAGATGAATTATAGAGAATTTTAATGACTTAAATTCGTAGTCAGTGTTTATTCCTCAATTGATGCCGATTTAAAATTGGAAAAATGAGGCTTCTACCTTTTTTGTAAACTAGGAAAGGAGTTACCATCAATCTTCTAACCAAGCTCATTTGGAAATTAGTTTACAGACCTTGAGTTCTACATGTGTGGATGTTGGAGATGTTGGCTTTACCTAAAATACTTGGACTTCCTTGCTCAACATTGTTGGATGACTTTATGACTAATCTATGGAATAAATAGTGGATAAAGAAAAATTAAAGTTTTGAGAGAAAGAGAGGTCCTATTTATAGTCATGATGATATTGCGCTGGTTATTGGAATTAATTTTAGGTAATGCTGTTAAAACTGCATAATATTGTTCTGTGAAGTCTTAACCAGAGCATTACGTTTTGACTGTTTCTGATGTAATTTTCTATAGGTTTCCTTGCTTCAATGAAGGACCATGGCTGATTAACCATGACGGTGTTATGTTTTAAATTTTATTCTAGGTGGAGCCAAAGCGCAGGAAGAGATGACCTATTGATTGGGATGCTTAGCGAGGAGGTATCCAACTTCTTTGGCATTAGCTCCAGTGTTGTGTGTTGTGGAAATGTACAGTGCAGAGAAGATACTGTGCTTGCACAATCCAAAGGCTTTTTTTAGTTTTATCAATGTTTGTATGTGTGCTAGACCTAGGCAATGACTTTGAGATCTGTGTTGTCCTTGCAAGACATTAAAATCATATTTAAGCACAGAAAACATGAGAACACACCAAACCAAAGATGTAGGAGGAACCTTGGATTTGTTGTGATGTGTTTATTGCTGGCATTACTTAGTATGCATGCAATGGCAACTGATTTAGTTTTTTTTAGCCCTTTTTCCCCCTTGTTTCATTGTCTTTCTGTTTTTGGGGATGAGAAAAAGTAGGGGAAGCAGGTTTTCTTTGGCAGCTCTTGATAGAGCTGCATCTGTGGATCAAGATCCAGAGATGCAGCTTTGGAATAGAGTTCTGTGTGTGCAACCCGAGGCATGGTGGGTGCAGTTTCAGGAGTAACTAGAACACCCATTTGGCTTAACCGATGGGTTTGCTCCCGCCTTTGTCTTTGTAAACACATCATTTGCCACTGGTTGATCTTACGGGCTGGTGGAATTGTGTTCTATTCTATCAGCCTGCTGAGGTCCAGCCAATTTTCATGCCATTTTCCCCCAAGATCTACTACCAACAGAGACCTGTGAATGTGCAACCGTATCACCTGTCGGAAGATCATCTTGAATTGTCATTATCATAACAGCAGGTTTTGTCGACCATATGATGGTTAACCGATGTTGTATGTTATTTGTGCATGTCTCAGATTTTGAAGAATCATGTCCCGGATTCTTGTTGAGTCACATCTTGCTCTTAGTACAAAGCTCTATTGTCATTTTAATTAAGCCATGCTACCATGGTACATGTTTACATCATTTGTGTATTGCTGACTCTCTACATCTCTCTCTCTCTCTCTCTCTCTCTCTCTCTCTCTCTCTCTCTGTGGTTATGTGGCTTGATTTGCTGATATTGGACCTCAAGTATTGACTGTTCTCAGAAAACAGATGAGATGTCTAAGAGGGCATCTTGATCTAATGCTATGGATGGCTCTACCATATTCCAAGTTGATGATTGGATCTCCTATCTTGGTGGCCAGCCAGACTATTTAATCTACATTTCTATTTATTCTAAAATTTTGTTCCTTGTACATCTCTTCATAATAGGGTGTGTTTGGTTTTAAATGTTTGAGAGTGGTCCCGGGTGCCAACTTTGTAGTGGCCCTTTTGACTGTATTAATTTGTTAGACCTAACATGTTCTTTTGCACTTCCAATGGATCTCCACATATTTATTTGAAAAAGAAAATAGGCTTTGACTTGCAAACAAGATGTCTTATGTTCGAATTTTCATGGCATTTTAGTTTGTTGTGTGTGTGAAAAATCTCTCTTTTTTAGACTATCGTTTATATTAAAATAATAATAATAATGGTGTGGCATGTGAAAAAGAAAATAAATTGATAACATTAAAAAAACTTAAAATCTTATTCCTAACCTTCCTTATAGCCTACGGCCTAAATTGCATCTTTACAAAGGAAAAAGGGATGGAGGTAAATTCCATTTTATTCAACATAAAGTTGATAAGTGTGTGTAAAATCTGTGGCAGAGGTTCTCTAACTCCATGCCATATAAAATCTGTGGCAGAGGTTCACTAACTTGTGCACGTTTGCAGGTTCTATCATTAAGAAAGCAATTCACCTTTTACAGTTATACTCGTGACAATTTCAACCATTGGGTGCATTAAACTAATCCTATTTCATTCTATACACGATTTGTGTATATCTATATATGAGTCTTTACCTTCTTTTATCAATGTATCTGTGCATCTCATTCCCTCCCCCAACAAGCTCTTCTCTACCTCAAATTAAGCCCAAAATGAATGGGGTGGCTACCCATTTTCTTTAAAGAAGGATCATCTTTATATAATTTAATTTAATTTATATGTGAATTTCAAAGTATAATGAAAGAATTAACAATTTAGGAAAAAAAAAGAAGAAGAAGAAGAAAGAATTAATAATATAAACATTTTTTTTTATAGAAGCGACATTGTAAACTACTCTAAATTAATCTTATCTATGAGGAAGGACAACTGAACTTGGGTGCAACCGAGAGAGAGACTCGAACTTAGGTGCAAGTGTGACTTGTCTAACCAACTGGCCTAACTCACATATGCATAATATAAATTTTTTTATATCTAAATCCTTAATTTTATTTTTCATCCAAATAGACTGTATGTCTTTAACATTATTGTAAATGTTTTTTCATTTTTATTAACAAGAAGATTTTTTTAAAAAAAATCCAAATTTTATTTTGTAGAGATAGGTAAAGATGAACAAAGACAATACTGTTTAAAGGGTGTTTGTGTAAATGGCAACACAATGAGCCACCCATTCCCATTTCCCTTGTTTCCCTTCCATTTTCGTTTTCTCCATCGAATCGAAACAACGATAAAAGCAAAGTTACAGTCTTTTACAAAGAGCTTTTAGATTGCAGAGACATGTAGAGGGTATACTCCTGTATTTATAACAGACATTTCGCTTTTTTGTTTAATTAATTCAAATTTTGATTCTTTTTTGCTTTAGGCTTTTGCCTCTCTCTCTTCAAATTAAGTGCGCAATTAGATTTAATTAGGGTTTATCAGTTGAAGACCCGAGTTCCAGACTTCCAGCTCAGGCTTTTTCTAGGTCTTACTTCTCATTTTCTCTCGTTTTCTTTCTCGCACTTTCTCGGATCCCTTTGCTCATGTAGTCAATGTAAGTCAATTTCTCTTGTGTATATCTTCAATTTCTGCGGAACCCACTATTTGTTATTCAATTTAAATTCTTTGTAAAAAGTTATGAGAATTTTGTGCTCAGAAGAATCATCTAGGACATGTTCATCTGATAGGGTTTTCATTTCTGTTGATAAATTGTCACCTCGTATGGCTTGTAGTATTTGATTTTGAGAATGCCAATGATTTGAATTAGTTTCCGAGCTAGAAAGAGTTTGGGGTCAAGGTTTTTGTAGATATGATCAAACAGATATTGGGTAAAATACCTCGGAAACCCTCAAAATCATCGCAAAACGATGCGTATAATGACGGAGGGGCCAATGGGAATGGGCCCAATTCATTTCACAGCTCAAAATCTACTTCGTCTTCATCAAAATCTTCCAACTTGGGTTCAGGCGCTTCACGCTCGAGCAATGGAACTCTTGCCCCACACTCATCGAGCTCGACTAAATCCAACCACTCGAAGAAATCAGCTCCCATTGCTGCCCAATTGGGTCCTTTGTTGTCTTCTGGAGCCTACGAGGCTTTGCCGAGCTTCAGGGATGTTCCCAGTTCAGAAAGGCAGAATCATTTTATTAAGAAATTGAATATGTGCTGTGTTGTGTTTGATTTTAATGATCCCTCGAAGAATCTCAAGGAGAAGGACATCAAGCGGCAAACTTTGCTTGAACTTGTTGATTACATTTCATCCGTAACTTCAAAGTTCAATGAGGTGGCAATGCAGGAGATTACAAAGATGGTGGCAGCCAATTTGTTTCGTACATTTTCATCTTCTAATCCTGATAACAAGCTTCCTGAAATGTACGACCAAGACGAAGAGGACCAAATGATGGAACCAGCTTGGCCTCATCTTCAGATTGTGTATGAATTTCTATTGAGATTTGTGGCTTCGCCAGAGACGGATGCCAAGCTTGCTAAAAGATACATTGACCATTCGTTTGTGTTGAGACTACTGGATTTGTTTGACTCTGAGGACCAAAGAGAGAGAGAATACTTAAAGACAATCCTCCACCGCATTTATGGGAAGTTCATGGTGCATCGACCATTCATTAGGAAAGCCATCAACCATATCTTCTTTTGGTTCATTTTTGAGACTGAGAAGCACAATGGGATTGCAGAATTGCTTGAAATTTTAGGCAGCATAATCAATGGTTTCGCGTTGCCTTTGAAGGAAGAGCACAAGCTGTTCCTTGTCCGTGCCTTGATTCCCCTTCATAAGCCCAAGTGTGTATCTATGTACCATCAGCAACTTTCATATTGCATCAGTCAGTTTGTGGAGAAAGATGCCAAGCTGGCTGATACTGTGATTCGAGGACTGCTGAAGTATTGGCCCATAACTAATAGTTCGAAGGAAGTTATGTTCCTTGGTGAACTAGAAGAAGTTCTGGAAGCTACCCAGGCATCAGAATTTCAGCGCTGTATGGTCCCTCTATTCCGTCAAATTGGTCACTGCCTCAACAGCTCACATTTTCAGGTACTATTCAAACGATATTTATCTTTTACTGGCTTTCTTGTTTCTACCATGTGTTATCTGTGGAAGCACATGGACGCGATGTTTCAATAATTTATTAATATTTCTGATATTTATCAATTTTCATTATCTTTCTTCCAATGAATCGTTTTCCATAATGATGAGTTTTCTAGATTCTCATCTAGATTGTTGCCTTTTCAACTTGACACCCAGTTGGTTTTGTGAGATGTATTGTATATGTTAAAGCTTGAGGCTTTTGATGTTTTGTTGGGATTTTTGTATCTAACAAATCTGTAAATATTCCACTTTTTTCATGTGAAATTAAGCTTTTGTCTCCTTATTCACAAGATGCTTCTTTGCATATTTATCTGTGCTGCTTGGTTGAGTGAAAATATTCCCTTGTTCAGAACTGTTGGGATACTTCAAGATTGTGGTTCATTGGAATCCGGGTTGATGTCTTGATGTAATAGTTGTCCAAGTTGCATTTGCACCTAAGGCCAGTTTATATGAAGATAGTCTTATAGGTGTCATTAGTTGGTGAGTTTTGCTAGTATACAATTTGGGAGGCAGATGGTGATAAGCATTTCTGCTTTTCAGATGCAAGCATGATATGCAGATTCAATGTTCCTCATGTGGGAATTTCTGACTTAAGCATCCTTTCTTACTCAGATGCAATGCTCTTGAGCGTTTCGTAACTGAGAAGATGGTTTTATGGTGCAAGATCGTGTGTATGTATGGTTTTATAATTTTTGTTTTTTGGTCGAAGTATGGTTTTATAACTATGATCTGAGTTTTGGATTATTATTTTAATGTTTACTTAATGAGATGTCTTAACTTCTTTTCTACTGGCAGGTAGCTGAGCGTGCCTTGTTTTTGTGGAACAATGATCACATAAGAACTTTGATTACACAGAATCGTCAAGTGATTCTGCCAATAATCTTCCCAGCTTTGGAAAAAAACACACGGAGTCATTGGAACCAAGCTGTTCAGAGTTTGACATTGAATGTGAAAAAGATATTCGCAGATATCGACCAAGAACTCTTTGATGAGTGCTTGCTCAGTTTCCAAGAAGATGAATCTAAAGAGAAAGAAACACAGGACAAACGTGAATCAACCTGGAAGCGTTTAGAAGATGTGGCTACCTCCAAGGCTTTGGGCAACGAGGCTGTGCTTGTCTCAAGATTTGCCTCCTCCGTTGCCATTGCTACTAACCCAAAACCACGGGCTACTTCAGGTAGTTGAGTTGAGACCCCGTGCAATTTGCAGATACAGTTTACACTAATCAGCTGTAATTGAACAAAAGTCGGTGGGACCCAGCCTCATTTCTCTCCGGCTTGTTGTAACTCTGTATGCTGATAAACGCGGAGGTGGGGGGTTGTTGTGGACTTTGCAATTTCTCCCGGGTCACTCTTCCTTTTGTACTGAGATGTGTGTAATATAAAGGATTCGTTATTATAGGATGAGTGGTTATTATTACTCCTGATAATATTTGTTGTATAATGTTGCGAAAAGTTAACTACATTTTTCTGGATCTGTTTCAACCCAAGCAATGTATCATCTCTCTGGGATATTTGTTGTAATCCTTAGGCTTGATCAACTGTCCAGGCTAATGGACTGTACCTGGAGCCGCAGCCTTGATACTTCTTTTGGATCTTCATAATGTATGCCAGAAATGGTGGATTTTATTGTTTAATAAAAAACTATTCCAAATCGGATCTTTGTTGCTGTGATTTATGCTTTCTAGTCGTAAGTCTTTACTCCTTTATTACCCTTCTCTTCAAGGGGTATGGAGGAGATTTGCGACCTAACCTTGTCCTTGGCTAGTCTCCATATGCCTCTTGAACAAGACACAAATGGCTTAGGTGCCTAAAGACAGCAGTAAAGTTCTACGGCAAGGGTCTTTTTATAGAATACTTCGGTCAACACCGTTCATGGATTTCCAGCACATGATTAATTGCTTTGAGCATCAGGAATTTCCAGAAGATGGGTCTTGCCAAAACCTTGTTTAAGCTTGTAATGAACTTGATGCAGAAGCACATTCATTTTGCAGTATATACGAATTAGAACTCAAATACGATACAGGTAAATACTTGAAAGTTGGACATGCAGGCTAGGATTTGACAAACTAGTGTTCACCCTAGCATTTGACATGGTAAAGCTCATAACAGGCAAACAAGCTAAAAGGGCATACATGTCACTGTCGAAGTACATACTCAAAGTCTATTAATCATCTCCATAGGCTCGGAATCTGTAACGCTCTTGGTATGGACCATTGAAGAAGAGGTCAGCCTCCAACCACTTAGGGTAACGAACAAGATCTCCGGCAACAAATCGCATATATTGCTTGCTTCCTTCAGGCACAACTCTCACCTCTCCTTCCTCAATGTAAACCAGTTGGTCCACCTGCCAGTCCCATGGTAGCTTGCACTTGCCAGTCTTCCACATTGACCATCTTGAAACTCCAAGCTCTGCTAGTCTCTCCGGTGACACCTTTCGTTCCACTCTCACTTGGTACAATTCCTCCAGAGGTTTCTCTATCCGCATTGCCTTTAATTTCATACCACGACGTTGCCTGTTAGTACTACTCCACTTATTGCAATCTCCGCCAGTTCTGTTGACTGAGATTGAGCTGAAGGTTGGGGCCATGATCACACTTGCCATGTTTATAACAATGTGTTATTCTGCCTTGATTGCCTGCTAGGAATTGAAAACAATGAGGCGTTGCATAATTCATCACCACAAAAGCAAAACCAACATCATGATCTCTGAATTTAAGATATTCACTCTGGGTAGCCAAATCCCAAAGGCAAAGTCAGTACAAATAAACAAAAAATGCTATTCTTCCACATCAGATTTATAGAAAATGGTCCTGTTGCAGCTTACTAAGTGCAAAAGTTCTAAGAGCTCCTTCCACATCTAGACAGTTCATTACAACATTTACATTTTTCAATCACCAAATTTTGAAAACAATAGGAGAACAGATATTTGGACTAATCCCCTGATACCCGAATCCTACATTTCAGACAAATATAACTTAGATTCTAAGAATGATTTTTTCCTCCACAACTATGAGACACCCAGGAAAAGAAAAACCTCCAGCCAAGAGAACAAGCAAGATTATCTGGGTTTTATTGGGTCAAAGGTTTTCCATTTCGTGGAACTCAAAACAGAGCATATATAGATATTTCAATTCAAGATTTTCAATTCCTTCCCACCACAAATGAACAGGAAAAGATAATCCCAGAAACCAAGGAGAACCTAAGAAACAAAATTTCGCATGTAAAGCAGAAGAAGAAATTTGTGGGTGTTTACCTGTTAAATGGAACCTTCAAGTGGAGGAGAAGAGTGAGACTGAGCAGCGGCAGCTCTGAAACTAAAACCCCATTGTCCAAGGTTTATCCAGCTTACAAGGGCTTTTTGATTAACTCACGCACCCGTGACCTATTTTCCTCAGCCGCAGTTAACTTTTTACCGGGAACTGGATATTCAGTTACCTTTCTATTTTATTTTATTTTATTTTTTGGAAAATGGAAAATAAGTGAGTTTTGGTCGTTATTTGTTAACGTGTCCAGTCCTGGGGGACGGATAGATTTGGGGCTGAGAAACAATGTGAGAATGTTAAGACGTATGTATGAAGAAGTGAGAATCACTTTGTATCCATAATTTTACAAGTGATGGCGTTGCTTCACGTTCAACTCATTAATGGGTTGTTTCAGGGCCCAAAGCAGAGCCCACTGTCTCAGAGAAGAGCAAGAGCTGGCAGATGCCTCTGCTTGCAAACACAGGCCCCTCCCTCAAGAACCCAGGTACCCTTTTCTTTAATTTCCCACATTTCATTTATTTGTTGTTCATATATTCTTCATCTTCTTCTTGTTTTTGAAGGGTTGAATTGCATCATTGTATATGTCAACTGAGTTAATGAGTGTTTTAAGTTAATAATTTTTTGCAGAGGATAATGGAGAGTTTATCAGTGAGTGGGGAAGTTGGCGGTGCTGGTGGGGCATACTCATATAGTGCCTTGAAGAGGTTAGACCAACTTTGGTCTAGTATTTGTTCTGCTCAAACAGGTGCTGTGCACACTATTTCATTGATTATCTGTAATGGGATTGTGATTAATGTATGAAAAGTTCTTGAAAAGTTTGGTTATTTTGACATGTCTCTTTGTAGTTGTGGAGGAACCAAAGAAAGTGGTTTCGAGTGTTCCTGGTTTTTTTAGCAATTCTGATCTGGCTGACAAAGCAGTAGATACATTTGATGTGTTAATTTGTGGTGGAACTCTGGGAATCTTCATAGCTACAGCCTTGTGTGCAAAAGGTCTTCGGGTAGGCATTGTTGAGAGAAATGTACTCAAGGGGGTAAGAAACTGTTCTGTGAAGTTTCTTTAAGAGTAAGAATTGTTTAATTATAGAATTTTTCTAGTAAGTGTGCCTATGATAGTTTGATCATCAATGATCAGAGGGAACAAGAATGGAATATCTCAAGGAAAGAGCTCTTGGAACTTGTAGAAATCGGAGTTCTGGTAGAAGATGACATTGAACTAGTCACTGCAGCTAAATTCAATCCTGTAAGTTCTTTGACTACAGTACATTTGTAATAGTTTTGAAGATCAAATAAGTTCATTTTAATAGTTAGGTGAACTTATCTTTTTCACTTAAGGGGGCCTCTTCCCTACCTATCATAAAAAGTGCTTATTTTGTAATTAGCATGCTAGAAGTTATTTAACCCAACTACTTTTCATAAATGCATAATAAACCACATATTCATAGCTCTATTTGCTTGTAATACCAAACATAGTATTTTGCTGTAAAGGAATTTTCATGCTCAGAAGTTTATTTTTTAGTTGCATAGTCATGCAAAATCCTAGCAAGCTACCTACTTCAACCATTTCGTTTGACATGTCATGAACTGCACAGAACAGATGCGGCTTTGAGGGCAAGGGTGATATCTGGGTTGAAGACATTCTTAATCTTGGTGTTTCGTGAGTTATCTTTTCTTCTTATTGGTTGCATTTATTTTGTTATCAGAAAACAAATCTTCTGGTTTATCTTTTCCTCTCCCCAACTAGTAGAGGGACTGATAGCCTGATAGGATCATGATTCATGAGTAATGACAGGAAACGAATGATGGTTTGCAACTCTAATTGTTTGGCTATTGTAATTTCATTGCAACTCTAATTGTTTACCCTGAATCACACTTTTGTATAACCACAGACCAGCAAAGCTTATAGAGGTTGTGAAGAATCGTTTCATTGCTCTGGGTGGAGTCATATTTGAAGGCAACAGTGTGTCCAGCATTTCCATTTATGAAGATGCAGCTGTGAGTTTCTAATAATTTCTAAGCAGTTCATTCTTGTGCCTTTTTATGAGTTGTACAACTAAGGGTTCCTCTTATATTATGTTTGTATGCTTGAAAAATATGTCTTTTAAAATAAAGTTCAATTATGGTTCTTAAAAGACTATCTGACTTATGATAGTTAGCATGTTAGAAAATATAAGAATTGTCACAGATTTTGTACTATTGTTTGAGAGGTGAATGTAGTTTGACAATAGTATAGCCACAGAAAACAATTTTATATCATTTGACTAACATGAATTCCTCTTACTTTTCATTAGGTCTTACAACTCAATGAGGGAAACATTTTGTCATCTCGCCTCGTCATTGATGCAATGGGGAATTTCTCTCCCATTGTAAAACAGGTGGTTTTTTTTATTTTCTGCATAATTGGTTGCTGTACGAGTACACATTTTGGCTTACAGTATTGTGTGTGTTTGTATGTGTTGCTTGCATTTTTTAAATGAGCAACTAATCCTTAGGATTTGAAGATGTTAAGAGTAACCTCACAAATTCAATCTTGTGTCTATTGATCATTGTTGAACTTAGGTAGTAAATTAATGCATAACCCCATCTGGCCTGAAATTCACACTCAGTATTGGTTCAATCGACAGATAAGATCCGGAAGGAAACCAGATGGTGTTTGCCTTGTTGTTGGATCCTGTGCTCGTGGATTTAAGGATAACTCTACAAGTGATGTTATATATACTAGTTCATTGGTAAAGAAGGTTGGGGCCTCAGAAGCTCAATTGTTTTGGGAGGTAACTTGGATTTTGTAGTTTGCTGGTAACGTCAAAATGATATTTTTTTTTCTTCCCTTTTTTAATTTTACAGAATCAACCTTTTTCTGAACATTTCGCAGGCATTTCCAGCTGGTTCAGGTCCTGCAGATCGTACAACTTATATGTTCACTTATCTTGCTCCTCAACCCCAATCGCCGAAATTGGAAGAATTGTTAGAAGAGTATTGGAAACTGATGCCAGAATATCAGGTTAGTAAAAGTTCCAGTTGATAAATGTTCGGATGTTACTTTGATTTTGCCTTAGAGCTCAACTCTTAACCATTCACAAATGCCCAATATGCAGGGGGTCTCTCTTGATGACTTGGAGATACAGAGGGTTCTATATGGCATTTTCCCTACATATTGTGACAGGTAATGATGCAAGTATTGCTAGAACTGCAATGAGAGTCTATTTATGTTGCTAGAAGTATTTTAAGGTTATCAAATGTGAGCCATTGAGGAGAAGGTATGCTAATTGAAATTTGACTTGATAAGAAGCTGGTAAATCTGTAATTTAACTTGCAACACAATCCAAAATCTGATCAGAAAAGACTGTCATCACTATTCCATGAATGCAGAATATTCTCATACCTTTTGCAAGTTAAATACAGTGCATGGTTATTTTCTTTCTATCTGACACCCTTCAATTCTTAACAACTGGGGATGGTGAACTTGACAGCCCGCTGCCAGCAGCTTTTAATCGTGTTTTACAGGTGTTATAAATTATACACTTACAAAGCCACCTCTAAATTATGGTAGAATACCAAAATGATGGTGTGATAAAATCCTTCTCCGCAGTTTGGTGATGCTAGTGGAATACAATCACCTGTTTCATTTGGTGGTTTCGGAAGCTTGACTAGGCACCTCAGGAGACTGTCAACTGGTATGTAATTAATGACTCCAAAGACAGATGGAACTCTTATCTTAACATTGAGGAAGAAAAATCAGATGAACCCTCTTTAGTTTGTGTCCAAACATTGATAACCTATGCAAATGTTAGCACGAGGATGAAACTTAGCAGGATCTATCTTTTTGCATGGGTGAAAAGGAATATATGAAGCAATGAGCGACAATCTTCTTGATTCGTACAGCTTGTCCCTGCTGAATCCTTACATGGTTGGTGACTTTCTGATCCTTGGCCAAAGGATAACCCTGGCTTTTTGTCTCTTTTTTTCTTCATGAATATCTGAATTTGAATTGAGATTTGAAATCTATGTAGCGCAGCCCAACTTAAGCGCTTCATGGTTGTTTCAAAGAGCAATGTCAGCAAAGCAACAGTCTAATGTGTCACCAGATTTTATTAATGAGCTTCTTTATGCAAACTTCCAAAGTATGCAGGTAGGACTACGTATTTTTCTTTCTGTTTTTGTTGATTTTGCTTCCCATGCATTACCTCCTTTACATGTTTCCTAATAAATTAATATGTTTTCTTCAGAGGCTCGGCGATCCAGTGCTAAGACCATTTCTTCAGGTAATTTTCTTGTTTTATTATTTGTTCATTTGATTTGATGTGAGTTGATCAATTGGCTGAACTATATGTCTGTAATGGCAGGCTTGGTTTTGAATTTTTAACTATAGAAGCATGTATTGTGGCAGGATGTTGTGCAGTTTGGACCTCTTGCCAAGACATTAGGCTTTGTCATGTTAACTAAACCTCAAATTATTCCATCAATATTCAAGCAGGTAATCACTGAGTTAATTATTCCTGTTCTGACAAAAAAATAAAAGAGTTAAGAATCCTGTTTTTCATTTTTCTGTAATTTATCCATTGAGTCCAATTTTCAGACCAACAAAGTGTTAAATTTTTTGTTGTGTTTCAGGTTGGAATTCCTGTGCTTCTTGACTGGTCTGGACATTTTTTCATGCTGGGATACTATACGTTTCTCTCATCTTTTGCTGACCCTGTAGTAAGGTAAATAATTTTCGACGATCATGGTCAATATGTTAACATAATGTAATATATATCTCTGTCACTGTTTGCATATTTCTCAAGGCCTTTCTTAAGCACACTTCCATCCAAGGAGAAGTATGAGTGGAAGCGACGTCTTGAGGCTTGGAAATACGGCGCTGGCTTAGATTATAAGTCATGAGGTACTGGAAACAGGGAGCAGCTGCGTTTGGATAGGTGCCTGGCTTCCCTCATAAAAGTTCAATTTGGGACGGCTCACTGGCCAGAAAGGACCAATGGGTGTTGAACGGAGAAGATAATAGAAAAAGGAATGTTAAAAAATAAAAATAAAAAAAGGGAAAAAGAAATATCAGGGGACTGAGACAATGTAATTGGAACCATGCTTATATTCACATCAAATTACAGTTTCTTTGAATAAACATTCATCTTCTTGTGTATTGGAGAGAGGTTTTTATTACAATCCAAAAAAAAAAAACAGGGCTTCCCAAAACAAGTATATACAGGCAACTAGTATCACTTATACAACGTCATGCCCTCAAGGAAAGGCATCTTTATTCATACAGCACTATTCCTATCATTTTTACTTTCTCCGCCAGCCCAGCCACCCTCCAAACATCATAGCCACCATTCACAATGCCAGTGAGAACTATTTACAAAGATGATAACCCAAAAAATAAGTAATGATAATGTCAATTGGATGTCTTTGCACCCAACATTTTAGAAAGCGCCTTGATAATAGGCTTCTCTTGTATATTTTCTTCCCTTTCGAAGCGCCATTTCCTCGACGTTTTTTCGGCCTGGATTTAGCAGCAGTAAGTTAATTCATGTGCAAATGAAAATTCATGCAGGAAAGAGAAGGCAATCTCATTCAATACTTAAGACATACCCACGCTCTCAAGGGAGCCAGTTGCTCCTGAATCATCTCTAACTTTGGCTCGAGAAGGTCTCTCCCTTTTGTTCGGATATCTTCACTCTGTTAATACAAATTGCAAGTTAAGGTTAAATTGTCACCACATGGTAAGACTGTCTTCGTAACTTTCATCAACATATCACAGAAAAAGGATACTACACAGTAATTGGAAAATTAGGGTGAACAAGACTTAAAAATATCTGTACTTACATTCTGTAACTGTAATTTTGAGACAGCCATTCCAAATAGCAAGGTCGCACCACCAAATACCACTGCTGTTGCAACAGCGAATGCCTTTCCAACTACAGAGAAGCAGAAGACACTGCACATCAGGACATTGTTCACAGAAAACAAGCAAATCTCCTGATTTTTACAGAATTAGGAAAATATGGGTTTAGAATTGTCTTTCAGGGTACCGAGACAAGAACTGAAACGCAGGAATACAAACACAACGTCAAAAATTGATATCAACAACAGGTTCCCCATATATTATCCGAAGAATAACAAATTGAGGACACATAAATGACAGTACTAGATGCATAAAAGGTTGTTAATTAGTAAGACCAATTATATGTGAAATGAGGTTGAGTAGTATAATAATATATCAGAAATAAGATATTTTCTTCAGCAAGAGACCTTCTTTCCTTTCTTCAGATATTTTCTTCGACTGATTATTATTCATTACGTCTTAATTCAATCAACCCTCTTTTATTAGTGCTCATGTTAGCATAGACATCTAGTTCAGGCATTATGATATGAATAAAAGAGAATATTGGACCTACTTTGTGTAAGCCCTTCAGTTGCAGCCTTCAACTTTTCCGGATTAATGGGGGTGGTGTGCCTGTCTCGGCGCAGTTCATTAGCCGTTGAGGCTGACACCGAGCTTTCTGATTCGGGCAGTTGCCACCTGCATTCAACAATGTGATACATTATAAAAGATAGAGCAATGCACCAAAGCAAATTCATCTTAATTTCAACTCCCCATACATATACTGATTAGCTCCTTCATATGCAGTCCTCCCAGACAGTACTTGGTATTCAATTTCTACATGAATATTCATCATAAAGCTTCAAAATTTTGCAAATTCACAAAATATTGAACAATTTTGAGCATTACCCAGAAAGCCAATTCCACCAAAAGAGTCCTAGAATCATCAATTTCTCAGTCCACATTTTCTAGCAACCAACCAAACTCAAAATTGAACAATTAAGAAGACAAAAGCAGAAGATAACGAAAAATAACTGACCTTCTGGGGCCAAAAGTGACCTGCGGCAGTGAAAGATAAGCCCTTAGAGGGTTAAGAGCCTCAGCAGAGACAAAATAGCCACCCTTGGGATCAGATTGAAGAACCCATTTGGAGCCTGTGTCTAGGGACGACATCATTTCAGAGGGTTGGTGGAAAATCTTGGAGGGCAAAGAGTGCCTCAGCACCTCGGGAAGCACGTCAGCTTGGGCTTCCCGCTCAGTAGCCGAGTAAGCTTCAGAAGGCGGCGATGGGAGCTTATTCTGGGTTGGGGTTTTCTGGGATGCAAGACGGCCCACCGCCTGTTTGGATTCCTGGAAAAAATATGCTGCCTCTTTCCCGGCTAGTCTTCCCGCGAGAAAGCTCATTTCTTCCTTTTCCCTGTATAAGATAAAGCTAATTGAAAAAGTGTGAGCTTGTTGCTATGTGGCTGAACAGTGACTAGATTTCTCAGCTTAGTATCTATCTATGCCAGCTTAGTACAATTCTGTATATATATTTTGGTTTGTGCCTTGTCAATCAAGTATGAAGTCATTTTTTTAATTTATATTTTGTTTGCATGAGGATCAAAGTTAAAAGTCTACAAGTCATGAATCTCCATTGTTATTAGACATTTTAATCCAAAAGAACAGAGTCGAATTTGAGTTTGAGAATAAATGTCTTGGCAGTATGAGATACGTTTGACCAAAAAGGAAAGTTATGAACTTTGTGTAGCATATATATTTGCATTTCAGTAGCTCCTCTATAAATTTTTTGCCTGATAGAAATTCTATAGGACGTAGAACAAAAAATATATAACATTCCCTCCTACCGTCGAGGTTCTCTGAAGAAAAAAATAATGTATAGTATTATAGTATTATATGGAATTGGAGTCAAATTAATTTAAGGACATAAATAAAGTGGGAAGAGAAGATATTGAACCAATCATCTTGATTTAAATATGTGAGAAAAGCTAAAGAATGAAAGAAAACAAAATTTAAGGAGAGTGATAAAACTTTTTGTCATCACCGTACATAATGTAGAGTTTTGTGGCCTTGGTCAAGTGTAGCGGCTACTTTTGAAATAAACTAGAATTTCTATCCTCCCTTTGACCAGATTAGAGCATTCTTTCTCCTTGCACAGCAAGCAGATAAGCAAATGTGTCCTCTAATTTCTTACTTGGCGATGAAGTTTCTTTTGTGTTATTATTATTATAAATTAAGAGTAGAATAACTCCACATCCATCGTCATTATTTCAACAAAACAAAATGATTATTATCTTCTACGAATCTTATCGAAAAACCAAGTTGTCAAACAATAATGTAGTGATTAATGTCACATTATGTCATTTACTTGTATTTTGTAAGTTATTACTAACTTGTAACATCTCAACGAAAAATGTTAGCATCAATCGTGCGTGTGCCCGTGACTCATAAAGCTTGAATCACATTTTCATTTGACATCAACCCAAATATGATCTTCACAAACAGCCACATAAACCATACAACTTTTTCATACTCAATTGTTGAGTTATTTACCATATAACTTTGATTTCCATATGCAAATACGCTTTTTTAACGCACAAAAAGGAAAAACACACATTCATCTTAGACTTTTGAGTTGGTGTGTGGGGTAAGCATTTGCTGCATTTTTTTCCATTGACTTGATATCCATCATGTTAGGCTAATTTTTTCAACTACGTAATAATTTGTTCAACTAATAAATAAGTGCAAATTTTACACGCGCACATATAGGAACAGTACATCAAAAGGCTGGTGGGATGCCTTGTGCGTAGCCAGTTGGATCACTTACGCTCTATGGACCACACCCACCTCCACAACCCCACATCTCATTTTCTCTGCAATTAATCTGCAGTAGGATTAAGATTTCTACTTCCATTTCATGGTTAATTATATCTTTACGACATAATTAAAGGCATGTTTGAAAGTACTTTTGAAATGGCTAAACGCTATTCTTGACAATCTAAAGTGCTTTTTAGAGAAGCACCATTTTCAAAGCACTTACAGTCTTCTAATAAAAGTGTTTCTAAAAAAAATACTTATAAACAGAAGTGCTTCGTACTAAAACATTCACAAACAAGTCCTAAATTACAATTTAATTCTCTCTGTCTCTCTCAGATTTCAGAGGATGTAAATTGATTGTAATTTACAAACCCTGCTGCATTTGGTGCACCTGAGTTATGGAGGTTGTGGACCCTAATCAGTCAACATATATTCCATATCTGCACAAGGGCCATCCTCTTCTTAATTGTATGGTGGTTGTATGGAGTAATGGGTATTTACGCTTAGCATTCAAATTTGGGTTCTAAAAGCTCAACAGCCCAGCAGGCACTCAATTAGAGCAAGCAAGGCCATGCCAGTTTTTATATCATATGTGTACCTCAATTATTGGTCACTATAAAATGTTACAGAGAGTGATGAGCAACTAGGCCTCATTCAACAAACTCAACCAAACCAGTGCTCTGGACATGCTCAATTTCGAATGGTGATCATGAGTATATACATACATACATATATATATATATGCTGTGACATTTTGCTAATGCTTCATATGAAGCCTTATTTTTGTTCTGGTGCAATTACCAAGAAAAACCCGGAAGTTAAATGAGATGGGCAATTGGATTCTTAGTTGTGAGGTGTGTGAAAGTGACTGCAGTCTGCAGTTTCAAAGATGGAAGAACTGTAAAGCCAAATGCTTCACATGCATCAGATTCATGAAACCAATTGCTTCCTCTGCATCCATTTAAGTTCCCAAAATGCAAATATAAGATTGTTTATAGAGCTAGGGCCAGAGAAAGAAACAAAGATTATCTGATTATATATGTATAGAGCCAGAACAAGGCAAAAGAAAAAATTGTAATTAATCCTTTGTAGCGGTCTGTATGAACCTAATTCATAAGAAAATTACAAAAGTCTAGAAAGAAAAATAATAGTCAAACAAACACATGACTATATGAGTCTAGATTCTAAACTCTTACATGGGTTTTCTTCAAAGCTCTTGAAAATCACCTTCTGTACAACATCTCTCTACAAATGGAGCTTCAAAATTCAAGCTCTATACATATATATATATATATATATATGGTCATCATATATGTAGTGTATTATATATATATATATAGAAGTTCTCCAACTATATTTATGTTAAATGAATTGACTAGCAGATAGAGAAGAAAGATATCTTGAACCATATATATGTAATATAAATTAATTAAACAAGATAGCTAGCTAGATAGATATCTGACATTGAAACTCTTCAGAAGCTCGAGAGATCATCGCTTGTTGTGCAAAGGGTTTGATCCTGTGGGCACCCTTCGCTTCTCAGAGTCAAAGACTCTGGCCTGGCGGGTAGAAGGGGCACTAACAGATGGCCTGAAAACTTGCTGGCTTCTTGCAGGTGCAGGGCTCGGGAAGCTTGTTCGAATGGCACGATTGTTGGTCGGAGCAAAGAAGAGGAGCAGAGTGAAAAGGAGGCAAAGTTGAAAGCGATTCATTTTGTGAGTTTGAAGAAGAAGAAGAATGTGTGAGAGTGATGCAGAGATGAAAAGGCAAGGTGAAAAGCCTAGGTGGTTATTATATATATGGACATGTGGTTGGTCCATTTTTCATGTAGCTGTTGTTTTGTTTGATGTTTTTTGTGCAAACAATTTGAAGTTTTTGTTAGAATACATGTAAGTGAAGCACACGCAGAACCTCCACCGTCGATCTGGTGATGATCAGGCACAATTATGGGATCCCTGTGTGCTACAAATGACGGTTGGGGGGCGGTGGTGGGGTTATAATTCAATTGGATGGTGACATATATTGAAGCCTACACAAACTTGTATGTGAAAATCTTGGAGGGGTTTGCTGCCGCTTTCAACTTTTGGATGGACCAAAATGTCTTCGCTGATTTCATATTGAAATTTAAAACTAAAAATTCAAATTTAATACTTGAAAAATGTCCAAAAACTAACTAAAATACTATTGTGTGACGTTATTAATTCATATGTGATATGTTGGAGAATAAATTTATATACTACAACTCGAGCGTACCGTAGTCTATAATATTACACGGAAGTGTGAGGATCATACTGAAAAATATGATAAATTCAACTAAAAAGTCAGAGGTACAATGCCGACTCTTTTGATTAATCTATGTTATGGCAGAATATGAGGTGCATACATGAAACCACGCGTCTATTATTACTTACTTAAATGTATCGCATCATTTACTAATGATCAACATAATTAACTACGTTTTATTGCTGATGAGAAGAAATGTCTCTTGGGGAGGGTTCTGAAAGTTGACATTTTAGTGCTGCTTCAATGGAGAGACAACACGTGAGCTTGACAATTTCCAATAAACAGTTCCCCCAATAGAAGCTTTCTGGAAGAATTATTTTTGGTCTCAAGAGCATAATGTTCAAGCCAAGCCAAGGCAATTAACCTTTTTTTTTTTTTTTTTTTTGGGTGTATTAGGTTATGTTTAAGCCAATTCTATATAAGTTTCAACCACAAGTGGGTCTTTTTTTTTCTCTTTTAAAGTTTGTGGAATATTCATATCTCAAATCATGTAACTTTGAATGCTACATAACATTTCTATAATATAAAAACAAAAAAGCAGAAATTACTTTTGTTTTAAAAAATCTTTTCTATTAAGAGGATAATAACATACTAAACTCATATATAATACACGAATGTTAGTACTCGAACCCAGAACCTCTTTTGAGGAGCAATTACTCCTACACTAGTGGGTGGCCAAAATAAAAAGTCATAGTTAATCAACAACAAAATATGAACTTTTTAGGTGCACGGGCGGCAAAAGTTTTCTACTTTCCTCATCAAATTCCTTTACCATAAGTCTGATATTTTGGTCCTCCTTAGCTAGCTAGACCTAGACCCAAAAATTCTAATCCCATTCCCTTTCCTTTTGCAGGTAAGATTTCTCACAAGGAACTAAAAATACATGCTTTCAAACCATAGCAATGGCCCTTGAAGCAGATCCAAGACCTATAGGAATGAGTCAACCGTAATTATAACAAGTAAAAAAAAAAGAACATTTGACCTTGAGAAATCTGCATGATTATTTTTAGTTGATGAAATCTTTGAATAATAAATCAAAGATGGATGGATCGATCAACACCTAACAATAAAGAGGCAAATCTAAGAATTCATCATCATGACTACAGAAACATGATGGAAGTTTAATAAGAGACTATGAACACAGAGAGGAGGTCAAGGCATGACTTTTTCCAGCTTGTACGGCATTCAGATTTGAGGTGAATTTATATATATATATATATATTTTTCAAACCTAACCCTATTATATATTTATATTATAATATGGGTATGGGTGGTAGCACAGATTTTCCGGGGGGTCCGCCCACATAGATTTTCACTTTCAAAGTTGTGTTCATTAGCAAAATATATTTAGATTATTGACAGCAGCACCGACTTTATTTTATTTTTCTGGGACAACACCATACATATACTGTATACATTAATGTGATGGTGATCGCAAGCATTGATGATGCCTAGACTTTACTTCTCACAATCTTGGCCGTTTAAATTTTGCATGGTGCAGCCACCTGCTCTCTGATAAATCATTCAATACTTCTCTCCTCTATCTCTCTCCTTGATGAATTCGACATCATTTTGTTTTTCTAATTTTTATTTTTATGTTTAGAAATCACTCACTTCTAAATAATGTAAGCTTATAAGTGAGCTAAGAGAGACAACCCTAGCTCTAGCCTCCTCTCTCCCAAAAAATATTATACAATCGTTTTTACTTTGAGGGGAGAGGAAGTCACCGTTCTTCCTCTCCTCTCCCCTTCTCTCTTCCCGCTTTTTCTCTTTTCTCTAATTTTCATAGATAAAAAGTTTTCCCTATTTGTCTTTATTTTTTTTGTAATGATTTTCCTCTACTTATCATAGATGGATGCGTCTTGACGTCGGATCTCTACCTGCGTTTCGGTGTCGGATCTCTATCACCATTTTTTTTGTTATCATGTTTGAAATAAGTCGCAGAGTTTTATTTATTTTGTTATGACTTGATTTTTTTCAAACTTTATATATTTTTGTTGTTATGATTTTGCACTCTTAGTGATGATGCCTATGTCAGAATTTCTTCGATCTTGTGTGATCATTAGTGGAGGAGCCCTAAATTATAAATGCAATTCCATAAATTTTCAACCAAAAAAGAAAGAAAAGAAATCACTCACTTCAGTTTATTGTCACCTATCATTTTCAGTGTATGCTTAGAGGCTAATTTATTAATTACCATCAAATGGACCACTGAATTTTATTATTATGTAATTAAGGCAAAACCCAACATATATATCCCCCTCGAGGTTTTGCCGTCAAAGAATTTGCTGAGCTGCATATAATGTTTTTTATATTATAAATTTATACAAAAGTAATAGAATTTGAACAAGATACAAGGGCCACACACCCACAAGATAATATATTGTCATCGATATTCATGTGAGTCGAACCTAAGACTCCTCCAACTAAATAGACACAAATTCCTAAACTAAAGTTTTGTTAGCAAGTGTATATTTTCACTTCTTTTTTTCCATTTGTTTACGAAAAGATGTCAAAAAAATCCGAATGCTTATGATTCCGGAGTACTCAATCAAACTATTCATGAAAACAATATAGTAACACACAAAAATATAAGCAATGCATCCGAAGTTGGATGAAATTATAATTTGAAGCAGGATAATATAACATGTTATAATTAATGGTGTTATCATGAAAACAATTAACAATCAATCATAATTTTTTTTTTCATAAACCTTCTAAACATAGTAACAAAACAATTGAAATCTATTTCCATCATCACATATCTCAGTCAGGCTCTCACCAACCAGCCAGAAACCTGACCACCGGTTTCACATCACATCCACCATCTCAAGAACTTTTCCCCAGTTCATATTGAAAACTATGAATGAAGTTGATGGAATTGAATAATTAGTGGAAACTTTGATATGAAATGAAGGATGAAGAAAAAAGTGATGATTTTGGCCTAATGAGCATCAAAAATTCCCAATGTGGCATCAAAACTTCGACGGCCCCTCCATTTATGCAACCCACTAAACTAACAACTTGATTGGAATTTCCCACCAACTTGATTGGAACAAATTAAGGTGATGGGTTCTTCTAATCCTAATTGCTAATCACGATGGACCAAAAATACACACACAAAAACTCAAGTAAGGAATGCATGTTGTCCAATTGTCCATGATTCTTTTCCTTAAATTTGAAATGTCACTGCACATAACCTACTAGTGTAGTGGTATGAAGTAATTAATTTCTCAATCAAAGTTTCGGGTTTGAGTTATAGCATTCATGTTGTGTGTATGAATTTAAATATTATCACCCATCTTATTTAGAAATGTCTTTAAAATAAAAAAAATAAAAAATAAATGTCACAAAAAAATAACGTGGGACTCACAAATGTTTGTGACCTTCAAACTCAACGATGTAATTAGGAGCATAAGCATAAAACAAAAGGAATTTCTTGACCAAAAAGAGGAAGAAGAAAAGGAGTGTTTATATGTTATTTTAAGTGAGGTTGGGTTTTTAAGGGGGTGGTGGGGGTGTGGCATCAAATCTATCACTGAGAAATATGGAAAAAGTCGAGATGTTGTTGTGTAATAAGGTTGGGTATGGCATCAAATCCAAGAGACTATAAAGGCATCTTTTACTAATTTTGTCTCAAAGTCAAATTCACTCGAGTGACTTTGTCCCTCCCCTATTAATTTTGTCTCAAAGTCAGAATCACTTCCAATATGAATGCCATAGAAGTCAGAATCACTTCCAATATGAATGCCATAGAGACCACCACAATGGGTCAAACCCACTTCCACCACCCTTTCTTTTTTCTTAAGTTTTTTTTAAAATTTTCGGGTTGCTAATACATGGATAATCTATTATGATATCATGTTAGAGTGTGAGCTTTCATCATTCGATGTGAGAAATTCTCAACACGTTATATTCGGTAGTTTTCCCTTTTGCCACATATTCGGTTTTAGTATTGGTCCAACCCATTTCATCAGAACGCATCGATTATATATATTTCTGTTTGGGCCTAGTTTTTATATATGCAGAGCTAAAGTCAAATTGGGCCAAAGCTATAGCCTGGGGTTTAATATCCGGGCCACTTGGAAAAAATCCACCAAATTTTCAAACTCACTCTTGGGTTCGAGCCCATGTTGCTTTTCAGATCCGAGTCCATAAGTAGTCCCTTTGGGTTTGGACCGTAAAAAGTGGAAATTTACTATAATAACCACAACAAATGAGCAGCCTGTACGGCCCATTTGGCTTGATTGAGATACTCGTTTCGTCAACAGTGTGGCTCAATGGGTCAACGCCTACACCGGTCTTGGAAGGGCTATTGTGTTTGGCTCGCTCACTCACCCCATGCCATTTTAAGCCGAGCTGAGCCAAGCCAAATTTGTCTATTCTGTGAAAGTAGTTCAACTACAAAACACACACATTAAAATCCACCAATCAATCTCCCGGCTGTCACGCATCCATCCAACTATCTCACATCAAACAAAATGAAATTTCAATCACAAAAATTCTTGGAAAATATTCTTAAGAAACAAATCAAAAAGTTGTAAGGTCATCTCCAACCCACAAGATCAAAACTTAAAATTTCACTTTTAGTCAAGAAAAACTCCTTCAATATGAGGCCATCTCCAACTCAATAGGCCAAATCCAAAAAATCCTAAATTTTAGCTCAATTTCTCTCTCAACCAAAGAAAAATAAGGAGCTAAAATTTGAAAATGCATGAATTGGAAATTTTATCTTTTGGTGGAGCTCACATGCAAGGAGGCCCCGCAGCTGCCGTGTTGCAAAAGATGTTGTGCCAAGTGTCGTGCATTGGTGTAACATTGTCTTTTTTTAAAATTCAAACAATTAATGGAAAAAAAAAATTCAACTGCTGACTTTTAAATCCAAAGGTCAAAATAATATTATAAATTAATCTAAATCATATCTAACCCCAAAACTCACTCCAAACATTATAAATACCCACCTATTTATCAAATAAAATTATATCCGTGGAATTTCAATTTTTTTAGGTTAAATTGTTCAAAAAAATTAAATTATAAGGTTATTTAAAAAATTAAATGAAGAAAAGTTATCCGTGATTTTTTTTTATACTTAAATCATTCTTAAATAATTTAATAAAGTTGCGGATTTAAAATTTGAGTCTGATGGGTTGAAGGTAAAAAGAGTTTGAGTTAAGACAAAACCCAAATAATTACTTTAAAATTTGGATTTACAACTAAATGGGTTTGAGGATGCATGAGTAGGGAGCAGTTGGAGGGGAAATGCAGCCGATTCTATGCGTATGACCTGATTGAAGTCCATCACCTACAATTTTTTTGGTCCGAAAAAAATTAATTTGTAGGCGCTGGGCTCCACTCAAGTCAAGTGCATCATGTGGGCTGCATTTCCCTCTCAGCCTAGCGCCTACAATTGTTGGCCACTCCAGTGGAAATTCGTGGGACGCGTGGCAGCTCCCTATAAAGGAGTCGTTGAGATCAAACAGCTCCCTTTGAATGGAGATTATTTTTTTGGGCTTCATATAGGAATGTTGAGAAATAGCTTTGGGGTTGCAATTTGTCTCTCTTCCTCAATGAAACATGAACCTGTGAAAATAGCTTCTGCCTCCCTAAACCCTAGCTTCTGCCTCCCTTAAGAAACAATCAAATGTTATGTTTTATCTCATTTTCTTTCTTGCCAATATAGATTCTTTTCTATACCTCAAATGTTATGTAATTTCAGGAGTTGGGTGTTGTCTGGGTTGAGTGTGACCGTTTTTGGGGTGGGGGAGGTTGGGATGGAGGTTGGGGAAGATGAGAGGGTCGGTGTTTTCTGGGTTTGGTTTGATGGTTTTTGTTTGTTTTTTTTACTTTTTTTAAAATATATTTGGTTTTAACATGTTTAATTAATTTAAAAATAAAGAAATTTTTTATTAATTTTTTTCCACATCAGCAAAAAAAGCCACAAGAGAAGGCTACATCATCATTTAACAAATTGACTAACGATCTAACTAACGAAGTGACAAATTTGTATGTTTTTCGTAAGTTCAGGTACCCACGTGCAAAAGTGGTATTGACTTAGAGACTAGTGGTATCAGATTTTAAAAGACATTGATATTGACTTACAGACTAATGGTCTCAAATTCGAGAACTCTGATGACACATTGAGATTGTGTGTAGTGTAGGGGCGAAATCAAAGTTCAATATTTAGGAGGCCCATAAGCTGAAACTTTTATCATTTTTCCTTATTATCTCATTCTGTATTAGCATAGACATCGTAGAGGGATGGAAACAAAAAAAAAAATTTGGGGGGGGAAGACGGACTTCTGTGTTGACTTAGGACCTGCGTACCAAATTGTCTCCTCCATACCTTCAAAAGGGACAAAAAAGATGCAATCACTTTTTCACTGAGAGAAAACAATGAGATGTTCTTGCTTTCTTATGGTAAACTAACATAATAACTTATGAGGAATGCAAACAAAAGAACTACTTAATGGTACGACGAGAAAGCAGACCCCTGCATGACTTAAAAGGTCATCAATCTCTTCAGCACCTTGCATCCAGTAGCTGAAATTTAACCCCAATTTAATTTGGGTGTTCATGCAACCTTTCTCCAGAAACAATCAACTCAAAACCGCGGGAAGGTTTTCACTTTACTGTCAGGCGATCACAGACGCCAAGTACGACAACGAAACACTAATTATTCCAGAATTTATTAATTTATTTAAAAATTATCTGCCTCATCATTCCCAGCAGATCAAAAGTTCAAAAAACCCAGCCAGGCATCTAATCATAGACACAGAAAAAAAAAATCAAAACTATCAGTCAACGGTCCAAAACCACCCCCAAAAAAGCATTCATCTTTCTCTCTGTTCCTGTTCAACTTCGATCGGAAACCAGAAACCCAGTTCTCGAATTTGGTTTTCTGTGACTTGGGTTTTGTTTTTTTGGATCGACCAGATGAGATTTCGAATTGGGTTGGGGTTCTTGGTGCTCCTCTCGCTTTGTTTCACAGTGAAATCCCAGTGCATCAGAAGCTGCGATTTGGCTTTGGCTTCTTACTTCGTATGGCCGGGCAGCAATCTCTCATTCATCGCCCGGGTTATGGAGACGAGCGCTTTGACCATCGGTAGCTACAACAAAGACGTGGTGCCCAACAGAGACAGTGTTCAAGTTGGTAGGATCAATATTCCTTTCTCATGTGAATGTGTAAATGGTAACTTTCTTGGCTACATGTTCGATTACGATGTCAATTCAGGGGACACGTACCACACGGTTGCGGAGACTTACTTTTCGAATTTGACGACGGTTGAGGCCATGGAATGGTTCAATAGCTATTCTCCAACTAATATACCCCATTCCCAATTAAACGTGTCTGTGAATTGTTCATGCGGGAATAGCGCGGTTTCTGAGGACTATGGTCTGTTTATCACGTACCCACTTCGGCCGGGGGAGACTTTGGCTTCGATTGCGCAGAATGTGCAGCTGGATGAGACTTTGTTGCAGAGGTATAACCCTGGTGTGAATTTTAGCCAAGGGAGTGGTTTCGTGTATATTCCAGGCAAAGGTACGAGTTTTTGTTCTCGATGAGAAAGGCTCTTGCTTGTGTTTTGAACTGTAGAGTTTTGATTCAGACATTTGATAGACGTTTAGGAATGCATGTGTGTGAATTTTATTACTAAATTAAGATGCCTCGACTCATATTGCAATGTTCATGAGTAGGGGGCATCTTAAATCGAAATACCGAAACTGTATCCTAACCGCACCGTATCGTCGATTTCATACCGCTTTTATTTGGTGCGATAGATATTCTGCATCGCATCTGCATCAATCGAGTATGGTATGGTAGCGATATCAAGATTTTGATACCGGTCAATACCGCATACCGTCAAATAGTACTCTATTAAAATATAAATTTTTTTTTCATTCTCTAGCTCTCTGTCTCTCGCTTGCCTTTCAATTTCTCAAACGCTTTTGTCATTTATGTTTGGATTGTGTTTGTATTTTTGTAAGCCATAAGGCATAAGTTTAACTCTTTTGGTTTGTAAGCCATAATGCATGAGTTTTAACCATTTGGATTTGATGAATATGTTGATGGATAAATATTGATTTGGTTGATTTGGATATTGAATATGTTGATTAGGATTTGGATATTGAATATGTTAATGGATATTGAATATTGAAAATGTTGATGGATATTGAATATATTGAATATTTGAATTTGTAACTTAGGCATCACTTATTTTGGTGTTGAATATTGAATTAGTTCATTTTTTAGTTGTATCATTTTGGTACCGAAATGGTACCGATACCGATTTACGACGATACTCAATTTTGGCAAACCATAATACCGCACTGCACTATACCGATTCAAATTTCCGATATCGGTATGTACGGGCTCAATACCGTATCGTGCCCACCCCTATTCATGAGTACAGCACTAACGCTGTTAACTCTAATTATTATTTTGTTTCTAAAAGTTTAAATGACTTTTTTATTATTATATAAAAATCAATAGAGGAAAAACCACAAACCTATCACCAGCCACCCATGACCCACCCCACTCACGGCAATCCCTTCCCTCCTTTAGGTTGATGCCATCAGAAGGAAAGGTTGCGTACAATTGATTAGAAAGGTCTCCTTTAGGAAGTGATAGCCAGAAATTTAGGAAAAAGGAAAATGTCAATTGCCAAACCGAAATCCAACAGGAAAAAATTTGGGGTGGACTTAAGAAATATAGTGTGATTTTTACAGAGTTTTTCAGGTTACCGGTACAAACCAGATAGTTTCTTTGTTTCCCACTTTGAATAATGTTTGGTACAGTGCTAGTTGGTATAATGCCTTTCCTGTGGATATGGACCAGGTCGGCATCTTGGCTGATGTGTTGAACTGGTCAAGATTACAATAAAACATTAACTGTCTAGTTGTAAGATAGTCATTAGTGACAAGGTTTTTAGCTTAATTATCATCCACTTTGTATCATTAATCCATTATCCATGATTCATTGATGCATGTGTCAAAATGCTAGTGAAAACATTGAGTTTTTTCAAGGTGGTCCGTGGCCCAAATGGTAATAAATACAGTGTCACGAATAGTTAATTGCATTACTCCAATTTCAATATAGTTTTGTAGAGGGCTTTCCCTCACATAAGTTCTTGTTTCTTTTTTATCTTGCAGATCCAAATGGAAGCTATCGGCCTCTGAAGTCAAGGTAGCTTCAACACCTCTACATGTTAACTGAAAATTGTTAATATTTCTGAGTTTGATCTTTCTATCCATTTTGCAGCTCAAAAGGTATGGTCTTCTCCAAAAATTGGTTTCATGTTCATATGCCAACGTGCAAGGGTTTGGTCAGAAAGCTCAATGCTACTTGGAGCTCATATTTTTCTTTTGTATAAATAGGACTAGCAGGTGGAGCCATTGCTGGCATAATCGTGGCAGTAATTGCTGGAGTTCTGTTGTTGGCTGGTGGTGCATGTTTTGGATTTTACCGAAAGAACTGGCGTTGTATGTTACCTACTCCTCTCCGTGTATATATTCTCTAGATATTTGTGAATGGAAGTGTCCTTCAAAGATCTTTTTGGCTTCATCAAGTATCTTTTTTAACTTTGACTCTTTGCAGAAACACCAGTTAGAGTAGCATTCATTTAGTCTTGTTAGTGGTTCATTTTTTGTTGAACAAATTGGAAACTTTTCTTTGTCTAATATCAATTCCACTGACCTATATCTACTACGTATTGTGCTACTTTGCTCGTGGAACTGAAAGTTCATTTTATTTTACTAGTTGTTGCCCTCATACGCTCCATGGTTTTGGCAGCAAATGGATATTGGACATGACTTGATTGATTTTTTCTTTTTGGGATTACCACAGATAAGCCTGAAGAATCAAGTGGTGCTGCTCGTGTCTTAACAGGCATTAAAGTGCACAAATCAGTAGAGTACTCATATGAAGAACTTGCCAGGGCTACTGATAACTTCAGTCTGGCTAATAAGATTGGACAAGGAGGTTTCGGAGCTGTTTACTATGCAGAGCTGAGAGGCGAGGTTTGTTTCCTTTAATATTTTCGAGTATCATACGTGGACTGTAAAAGAAAATTTTCTCAAGTTGGATGGTGTTTTTCTCATTTAGTTGGATGGAAATGGACGTAGGATAGAGGGAAGGGAAGGGAAACCTTTATTTATTTTTTGCCCAAATAAAACATTTCCGTCTGCAATGAAATGGAGAAAGTTTCCATGATTTCCATGGTTTGCTTTTTCTTCTCTCCTTTCTCCATGGTCAACCAAACACATAAAGGAAAAGTTTCCATGATTTCCATCCTTCCCCTCTCTCCTCTTTGCATTATTCAACCAAATGAAGCATTGATTTATTTTCTAGTCCAGCTGCATGAATTAGAATCTTATGGTGACTAGGACTATTATGTATTCCTTTTTCAAATTACCGAAGTATAAGGTCCACGACAAGAACTACTTCACAAAAGTCATAGCTGAATGAATAAAACTACTTTCTGTGACTATAATATACTCTGCTCTGAATTTTCTAGTCAAAGGGAATTTTTCAGTCATCCGCTCATCAAGCCAATCCTGCAAGTCAACCATCCACTGAATCTGCTGCTACATGATTGTTGCCTATTCAAACCCTCCAATCCCTCATGTAATTTTATTCGACAGCAATATGTATATTTACATTCCCTTTTTGGTACCCATGTAATTAGTAAGACTTGTATATATTGACGTCAATGTACAATGATAAAACCATTGTGCATTTCATCAATTCCTCTCTCTTCTCTTACTTTTCTAAATTATCATCTGTAGACCATGTTTTGTTTATGTTGTAAATTTTTATTTCACTCTCTCTTTGCAGAAAGCTGCAATCAAGAAGATGGATACGCAAGCATCAAAAGAATTTCTTGCCGAATTAAATGTTTTAACTCGTGTACATCATTCTAATCTGGTAATGACCTTATCTTTCCAAAAAATGACAATGTACATGAATCTTGCAAAATAATGACCAAGTAATTGATGTTTCCTTTTCATTAGCAATTTTAATCCACATAGTTGCTTAGCATATTTTTGAAAGAATTGCTGGAAATAACTTGAAGAAATTTCGTATGTGTCTATTTTTTATGTATTTAAAAAAGAATCTCCTATAATCCTTTTATTTCCAATCTCCCAACGTAAGTTGAATTTCACATCACATCATAACAACTTCAGTTTTTGGGACTAGTGGTTGAGACTAGGTAAACCAACAAACTCTTATCAGGTTGCAAGCATGTCCTAGTGGCTCAGGAATCAGAGGTTAAGTATATGATCAGAGATGTAAGTACTAGAAAGATAGTTGAACTAAGCAAAAGGATGTATTAAGATAAGTGTTTTAGTATATAAATTCTGCAATGCAATGTGTTTTGTTACTTATACCTAACTCTGATTTTGCATTTATAGAAATACTATTATGAATAAATTTAATGTTCTCTGACAAGAATTTTTACGAGTTAGTTATCCATTTAATCTAGTTGTGAGGTTATACTAGTACTACAGTACTTGTAGCCGTTGCATAACGGATCTCTAAAACGTGTGATTTATCTCTAATCTTCTACACAATCAATGTAGGTGCGCTTGATTGGTTATTGCGTTGAGGGCTCTCTTTTCCTAGTCTATGAATACATTGAGAATGGAAACTTAAGCCAACATCTGCGTGGTTCAGGTTAGGCTCTGCATGATGAGGATTGAAGTGCTTCTGTACGCAGGAGAATGGTAATAATACCCTTTTTTTTTCCAGGGAGAGACCCGCTACCGTGGTCTAATAGAGTGCAGATTGCCCTGGATTCAGCAAGAGGTCTTGAATACATTCATGAGCATACCGTTCCTGTTTATATCCACCGGGATATAAAATCAGCCAATATATTGATAGACAAGAATTTCCATGCCAAGGTTACTTTAGTGCCTCTATTTCCATTACGAACTTTTCAAAGCTTGTTCACATTGTTGCAATGAGATTTCCTCTTTTATTTCAGGTTGCAGATTTTGGATTAGCTAAACTGATTGAGGTTGGAAGTACATCACTCCCCACACGTCTTGTGGGAACATTTGGATACATGCCGCCGGAGTAAGATATTTTTTCTATTTTTCTGTCATATTATTTGCTACATCTCTAGCAAATTTTTAGCAAGAACAGACTGCCTTTGTTGCATTTTGGGGGAAACAAATCTGCTGGAAGGAGCCATTCTGATTCTTTTGCCTGCCATCATCCCCTGACCTGTAAGCCGATGGCTGAAGGGGCCTAGCCTAAACATTGTGCACTTTTATAGTAGACATATCTAAATTCACATAAATATCCAGAGTGATCCTCTGGGACTGAGTGCTACTTTGTCGATTGTCATTAGAGGTCTTTAGTTTGCCCCTGCCAGCTTTTGTCAGATACTGGTCTTTAGGTGCTGCGATATTTATTTATATCTGGGAATCCTGCTGGAATAGTAGGAAGGGTTCTGTTCTTCCTGCCCAATTCGTTTCCCTTACGAGTGGGTATTTTGATGTGTTTCCTATTTGATGTTATGCGGTAAGCTCATGCAGTAAACTCCTCTTAAGAGGAGCGAAAAGGAAAACTTAAGTTCTGCTATAGTCTGTGTAAATATGGGTTTTAACTCCTAACATGCTTGCGTACAGATATGCTCAATGTGGCGAAGTTTCTCCGAAAGTAGATGTTTATGCTTTCGGAGTTGTCATTTATGAATTGATCTCTGCCAAGGAAGCTGTTGTAAGGGCAGATAGTTCTGGCTCTGAATCAAGAGGCCTTGTTGGTTTGGTTAGTATTCTTGCTATCTCTTTAGCTCTTATCAAGTTTATGTTGGGTTTCTATCTGGCAATGCACGAAAGCACATTAGCATACTTTTTTTTGTAATTTTTCTTTTTACAGTTCGAGGAGGTCCTTAATCAACCCGATCCTAAAGAAGACCTCTGGAAATTGGTTGACCCTGGTCTTGGAGACAACTATCCTCTTGACTCAGTGCGCAAGGTGAAATAATTTCTCAGAAGAACAAAACATTATAATCTATCTCTAGATATTATATTAGTGTAAAAATAGTTATGGTGATTCTCTGGTGCAGATGGCTCAACTTGCCAAAGCATGTACGCATGAGAACAAAGAACAGCGTCCAAGTATGCAATCTATTGTGGTCGCCTTGATGACGCTCTCATCCTCAACTGAGGATTGGGATGTTGGATCCTTATATGAAAATCAAGCGCTCTCACCCTCAACTGCGGATTGGGATGTTGGATCCTTCTGTGAAAGAGAAAGTCAATCGTCAAGCGTCAATCTGATGTCGGGAAGTCAGAATCTACAAGTGCAATGTTGTGTTTAGCATTAGGAAGTTTCTTTTATTGTGAACATACCCAATATGAGATATTGATGTAGGATATGGGTGAAATGTGGATTTAGGTAGATTAGCAGAAGCAAAAACAATGAAAAAACAGAAAATAGATGGATAAAGATGCCTTGGCTTCACACCAAAATTCCAATCACTGGAAAATAAACTTTAACTCAATAACTCAAAAAAAAAAAAATCTCCATAATGAATTACATGTGAGGGGGTGTTTATAGCAAACTAAATAGTGTATGTGAGAAATCTCCTTCCCCCTTGTAGTGTAGTAGGGTATCATTTGTATATATATTTTTTTAAGTTACCTTAAAAACAGCAAGGTCCATAATTGTATGGCAATGTTAGTGAGAATTCTTTAATAAACGACAAGGACGAGAATGTCGTAGGAAGCTCTTAGTGAGAATTCTAGACACTATAAAAACGGAACAACATCAGACCGTGTGTGAGTTTCGATTTCAGTTCTAATTCAAGGGGAAAATCGGACTGAACTGAATTGAGCCCACCCCAACAGGTAAGCAATGCATGTTGTCTACTTGTCATGTTCTTAACTCTCTTCCTTAAAATATGAAATGTCAAGAGCATTTATAATTGCCTCTAAGACAAAATAACATGGGATCGGTGGCGGATATAGGAATTTCCTTTCGGGGGTCAATGTGTAAAAGTTTATACAAAATAGACCCATAAAAATGAAATGATAATATTATAATTTATAATTAATAGAAAAAACCACATTACAAACTACAATTGTCCACAATAGTTTTCATATTCTGAAAACGTAGCATTATAGTTTTATTATCAATACAAACAAACAAATCTTTCTCAATATAAACAAGTAAGCTATGACTCAACCATTGATCTCCCATTCGATTGCGAAGTAGACATTTCACAATATTCATAACAGAAAATGCTCTCTTCATTGAAGCAGTTGCAACCAGTAAAGTTAAGGCTAATGTCACAAGCAAATAGACATATAATTAAATATTCTATGCAACATGTTCTCCACCATTTTTCTTGCAAGGCTACTAATATTTTGCAATTAAGAAAAATTGCTCCTTGTACTCATATGATGAATATAAATATCGAGTTGATCTTCAAGTGTCAAAAAGTCTAGGGAAGAAAATTCAGCAAAACGAAGTAGCTTTTGTGGAAATATGTGATCCTTAGGCTGACATATGGATCACACATTTCAGCAAAGAAGTTGCAAATTGCACATTATTTCAGCAGAAATCACACATTTGAAACGACTTTCAAAGATTAAGTACTTTTATGTAATTAACCCCTTCTTATATATATATATGGCACTGACACATGTTTGTGGCCTTCAAACTCAACAATATATGTAATTAGGGTTTGGTTGCATCAGCACAGAACAAAAGGAATTTCTTGACCGAAAATAGGAAGAACAAAAGGAAATGTAGTGTTTATATGTTATTTTAAGTGAGGTTTTTATGGGGGTGTTGTGGCATCAAATTTAGCACTGAGAAAATATGGAAAAAGTTGAGATGTTGTTGTGTAATAAGGTTGGGTCTGGCATCAAATCCAAGAGACTATAAAGGCATCTTTTACTAATTTTGTCTCAAAGTCAAATTCACTTGAGTGACTTTGTCCCTCCCTTAGAGCAACTCTACCAATTTGCCATTTGACATGACAAGGAGGAGCTAGGGCAGCAACTATTCACTTGAATAGAAACACTTTGCAAATAGTATTGTGTGTTTCTATCCGTTGCTATGACAAAGGGCAATTACTATTCATTTTTTTGTTTTTTTCACAGCTTTTTTTACCTCAATAATTAATTTGGATAATATTTTCGGGTCCTACGTGTCAAGACTATTCATAATCTGATAAAATTTCCGGATAAGATTTTTGGGTTCAAATTTCGGATGAATTTCAAATTTCAAAATTCAGATAAATTTGGGTTCAAATTTTGGATGAATTTCAAAATTCAAATTTAAGATAAATTTCAAATTTCAAATTTCGGATGAATTTCAAATTTCAAATAAGATTTTAATCCAATCAAATCAAGCCACGTGGCATCTCTATCTAGCCAAAATTTTCTATAAAACCAGATGCTCAGCTTATAGTTCTCACACCATAGCTTAACAAAATATTGAAAATGCAAGAAATATTAACAAAATATTAAAAATACAAGAAATATTAACAAAATATTGAAAATGCAATAAACATTAATATATATATATATATTAGGACATTAAACTTAATAAAATGAAAATTACAAAATACTTACCTCGTTACTAAGATTTTCCCCGCTTCTATGGCCGTCCATCGCTTTTGCCAAGACATCTCTCTATTTTGCCAACTATTTATTGAGAATTTTCCAGCTACTAGACAATGCCATTTCCGTACGAGTCAACCCCGGAATTTTTTCACAAAATTCGGCATGAATTTTTTTCCACATATGAAAAAATTTCATCTCATTGCCTGACATGGGACAATGACAAACTTGGAGCCAAGCCTCAGACAAGGAAACATCTTCCATGGTGCTCCACGCCCCTCCGGTTTCAATAGAAGAAGCCATAAAGATAAGAAATAAAAATACAATTTGAAAGAGAGGAAAATGTTGAGTAAAGAGTGAACAATAGTAGAAGTAGAAGAAAATGTATGAGGATTGGTGTTGAAAGTGAAGGGTATTGATAGGTATTTATAAAAGAAAAAAATCAGAATTTTTTGATATTTTTTTTAAAAAGCTCATTTTTTTTTCGTAATTTTATTGCCAAAAAAAGGTCACCATTGGATTGGAGGAGGAGAAGTAGATCGAGCGCCTGTGCATTGACACTGTCTTCTACCCATTGGAGCTTGCGTAGGGTCGACGTGCATGCGAGTTTAAATTTTTACGCGCTAATGGTAAAAAAATTTAAAATCGCAATGACCCACTCCCACTAAGGCTTGGGCTCCTCGCTAGAACTGGATTTTCAAGCAATGCCCCTCCCAAGCCCAAGACTTGGGCTTCTCATGGAATGGCTCTTATAATAATAATATAGCTCAGGTTGAGGGTTTGTTAATTAGTAGTCAACCAGTTTACAAATCCTCTACTATAGGTTTAGGACACTAGCTGGATCCAGGGAATTTTTCGTTTCATAAAAATGGTGAGAAAGGGTAAAACATTTAGGGCCCGTCTAGTAACGTTTTCAAAGAATGTTTTCTGAGAGTATTTTCAGAGAATGAAAACAAAAAAACAAATTTGCATTTTCAGGAAATGAAAATGTGTCTGGTAGATTAATTAGAAACATATTTAGAAAACAAAAACAATGAAAACGTGTCTGATAGTACAATTGTTTTTCAGGTGTATTGCTAATTTCAGTTCTAATTTTTTTTTAATTATGATATTTTTAGAGGCTAAAATTATTATAAACAATGAAAAAAATTAATGCACAAAAACTATCTTATCTCCTTTCTTTTTTCTTTCTTTTTCTCTTTTTCTCTTTTTCCTCCTCTTTTTCTTCTTTCCCTTCGCAAGTCAGTTTCTCTTTTTCTTCCCCTTTTCTTCTTCATTTCCTTCCTAGGCTGTACCCACTCCTCCTTTCTTCCATGACATGAATCTCATACACCCACCCATCTCTCTCTCTCTCTCTCTCTCTCTCTCTCTCTCTCTACTAATTAATGGTTGTGGTGGTTTGATTGGGTGATGATGCTGGTTGAGCTGGGTATGCGGTGGTTCTTCTTCCTGTCTCTGTTTTTCTTTTCTTTTCTTCTTCGTCTGTATTTTTTTTTTCTTAGTTTGCATATTTGTGTTATTTTGGATTGGAGAAGATGGGTGTTGTTCATGTTGGTAGGTTTATTAGTTGTCAAGAGAGAGCTAGAGTTGTTGATGGGATGCATTCTTGTGTCTTCAGAAAACACTGAAAACGAAATCATTGAAAACAACTTTTTTTCATTTTTAACTTTTGTTCACAAAGTCAGACTTGTTTTCAAAAAACATTTTGTGAGGGAAAACGAAAACAATGCACCAAACATGTATTTGTGAAAAACAGAAAACATGATCTAAAAACATTACCGAATGGGCCCTTAGTTCCCATATATAAAATAAGGTCAATCTTATTTTCATATAATGGCAGACACTACTAGCCACTGCATTACCAACATCTATTTCATAGTTTCTCAATGGGTGCTAGCATATCTTAAGTGAAAGAATAACTTTCCGAGCTGCTGCTACATGGATAATTTATTATGATATCATATTAGAACGAGCGCTTCCATTATTCGATGTGAGATATTCTCAATATGTTATATTCGGTTCTAGTATTGATCCAACCCATTGCATCATAACGCATCGATTATATATATTCAATAATTTCTCTTCGAATCAGTTTGCATGGAAATAATGAGTCAAATGCAAGTTTCATTGAGAAAGTATCATACAGACAGACAAAAGAAGAAAAAATAAGAAATCTCATTGAGGCACAATTTGAATTTGGTGGGAAAAAATCCACCAAATTTTCAAACTCACTATTGGGTCCGAGACGCCGAGCCCATGTTGCTTTTCCGATCCGGGCCCATAAGCAGTCCCTTTGGACATAACAAATGAGCGGCCTATTTGACTTGATTGAAATTCTAATTTTCGTTTCGTTTCGTTATCAATTTATCAGTATGGGTCAACGGTCAACGGTCAACGCCGGTCTTGGAAAGGCTATTTGCGTTTGGCTCACTTGAGCCGAGCCGAGCCAAATTGGACTACACTGCTGCTGTACAACTAGTTCAACTACCAACGGTCTTTCCATAAGAAAGACCATAATATATCCAGTAGAGAGGAAATCTAACTGTTCCGCTGGTATTTCACTTACCAAAAACTGTAAGTACGGACCTTTACATTCCAGTCAATAACAGTGTGACAAACTGTAATTTCTAGCACGTTTAGAAAAACTCTCAAACATTTTTTAAAATAATATTATCTTTTTTTTATGTAGTGTAATATTTATGTGCATTATTACTTGGTAAATACCAAATTTGTTACTTGAAGATTGGTAGCAAATGAACAAATTGTGCAGGCGGAGTTGATTGGTAGGCTGGACCTTTTCTGGTACACCTGTCTCACCACCTGGTTGCGGGTCTAGTTTTGCCACAAATTATTATTAAGTTTGAAGCCTAGTCTTCACCGGTGGGCTCCTAAAATTGACCTCCAGCCACAGAGCGCCTCTCAAGTTTGACAATACGGCATAAACCCCAACAAATAAGGTGCTCAAAACTTTAACCAAAGGTCACTCTTAGGACCCATTTCGGTATTTGAGTTGCGTACGCAATTTAACTATGTATATTTAAATACAATTTGTGGCTGAAAGTTGTATAATGTAGTTATTTTAAAGTGCTGTTAAATGAACAAAAAAATATATTGTATTTTGAAACAAATATAATTTTAATAAGTACACTTCACTCGTCATATTCAACCCTAATTAAATTTAAGCAAAAAATCATACTTCTAAAAACCTTAGTATCAACTTCAACAATTTGTTTCATCTTTATTTAGTAATTGATTGATGCAAACAAGTCACATGAATGCTTTAGATATGTCGAGGGAGTCATCAAAAGATGTATTAACTTTGGTGGATAGATTGATAATTTTGAATATTCATTGGCATCTTAGATTAACTAACTGTTTCTTTCTATGAAAGACTTCAACTTTTTCAATAGCGAAAAGGGTTGATATGACTAAATTTGATTAGCTTAGTTCAAATAATTAAGAGCATTTATAAATTCGATTTCCGTTTCCCCAGTATCACTCGTATAAAAATAGAAACAAAAAACTGTCATAACCTACAAAATGACCTTACTATAAGAGGAATATTATATGTAATGTAATCGACATATACAAAATATACTGTACACACGTATAAATAAGAATCCAATTAATCAAATAGTTTAAATTCATAGATTCACCACTTACCTAGCTTCTACGCACTTTCGACGAGTGAGTGAATGTTTTATATGGTAAAGGGAAAAACATGGCCGGTTTTTGAAATCTAATAATATAAAAAGTTAACCTTGAAATGAAAACTGAAAGATCTAGAATTGTGCGACAATGTTATTGAGGATTCTTTAGTAAACGACAAGGCCCAGAATGTCGTAGGAAGCTCCTATTGGACAGCCGTCGCAGTAAACTCGGTGGAGACTGTTCCCCCCCTACCTTCACTGACTGAGTCACTCTCTCCAGAAGCAATCAACTCAAAACCGCGGGCAGGTTTTCTTTTTTACTGTTAGGCGGTCACAGACGCTAAGTACGACAACGAAACACTAATTATTAATTTATTTACAAAAAAATATGCCTAATCATTCCCAGCTGCTAATCCAATCAAAAGTACTAAAAGCCCAGCAAGGCATCATCATAGACACAGAAAAATAATCCAAGTATCAGTCAACGGTCCAAAACCCCCCCAAAGCATTCATCTTTCTCTCTGTTCCTGTTCTTTTTCGTCTGAAACCAGAAACCCAGTTCTCGAATTTGGTTTTCTGTGACTTGGGTTTTTATTTTTGGATCGACCAGATGAGATTTCGAATTGGGTTGGGGTTCTTGGTGCTCCTCTCGCTTTGTTTTACAGTGAAATCCCAGTGTAGCAAAAGCTGCGGTTTGGCTTTAGCTAATTACTTCGTATGGTCGGGCTCCAATCTCACATTAATCAGTGATTTAATGGAGACGGACGCAATGACAATCGTTAACTACAACAAAGGCACGGTGCCCAACACAGACAGTGTTATAGCTGGTACAAAGATCAATATTCCTTTCAAATGTGAATGCGTAAATGGAAAATTTCTTGGCCATATGTTCGAGTACGATGTCGTTTCCGGGGACACGTACGAGAAGGTTGCGCAGACTTACTATGCGAATCTGACGACGGTGGAGGCCATGACATGGTTCAATAGCTATCCTCCAACTAATATACCCAATACGAATGCCAAGTTAAATGTGTCTGTGAATTGTTCATGTGGGAATAAAGCGGTTTCTAAGGACTATGGTCTGTTTATCACGTACCCACTTCGGCCAGGGGACACTTTGGCTTCGATTGCGCAGGCTGAGCAACTGGATCAGACTTTGCTGCAGAGGTACAACCCTGGTGTGAATTTTAGCCAAGGGAGTGGTCTCGTGTATATTCCGGGCAAAGGTACGAGTTTTTGTTCTCGATGAAGGAATGGATTTGGATGTACTATCCAAATTCTTAAGTTCGTCTATAAACCTTTTACATAAAAATAGAAACCATTGTGGATTGGTATGAATTTATCACAAATGCAACTTTTTCTATCCTGTGGCGGATGTCAGCGGTTCGAGTCCGCTTATCCCCAACTTGCGAATTTAGCCAATACAAAGCTATTCGCGATATAACTAGGAACAATTAGGAGATTCTCTAGAAGAAATACGGGGTTCTGCTTCCGTCGGCAACATGCTATGGGGTTATGGGTGCTTTTGGAAGATATAGGAGCGAAACAATCAACCTATTGATATTGGAAGACACAAAAGATTCTTCCAATGTATCATTTCTGGGTCCAACGAAATTCATAGGTATAGGAAGAAGCCCTGTCAAATAGAGATTTTTCATTTTTTGAACCCATTTTTAAAGAACTAAAAAAAAAAATTAAAAATTGAAAAAGAAATGTTTTATAATTCTAAGAATTTTAATAGGATGCCCTAATTGGAACTAATGTATCGAGCTTTTTTGTGTTTTGATGCAGACACATGAAGTATCTAACTGAATTTCCGAAGTTGTTAAAATGAAAGGCATTTGGTTGTTTAAAAATTGAATATCGTGTTATAAAATTTGGTAGAAGCTTTAGGAATGCGTGTGTTTGAATTTTATTACTAAATTAGGATGCCTTGATTCATATAACAACGTTAATGAGTGCAGTAGAATGATGCCATCAGAAGGAAAGGTTGCATACAATTGAATTGATTAGAAGAGTCTCCTTTATTGAAATCCAACAGGAAAAAATTTGGGGTGGACTTGAGAAAGAGAGTGTGATTTTTACAGAGTTTTTCAGGTTACAGGTACAGACCAGATAATCAGTTCTTTGTAATGTCAAAGAAACATCCTAAATTGTTATTCGTAAGTTTGTTTCCCTCTGTCAATAATGTTTCGTAAATTGCTAGGTGATGTAATGCCTTTCCTGTGGCTATGGACTGGGTGGGCATCTTGGCTGATATTTTGAACTGGTCAAGAGAACAATAAAACAATAACTGTCTTGTTGTAAGATAATTGTTAATGATAAGGTTTTTAGCTTAATTATCATGCTCTTTGTATTATTAATCCATTGTCCATGATTCATTGATGCATGTGTCAAAATGCTAGTGAAAACATTGAGTTGTTTCAGGGTGGCCCATATGTAATCAATATGAATAGTTAATTGGATATCAAGTTTTTGGGGAACTATGAAGCATTACTCCAATTTCAATATAGTTTTGTAGAGGGCTAAAATATCAAGTTCTTGTTTCTTTTTTATCTTGCAGATGAAAACGGAAGCTATCGGCCTCTGAAGTCAGGGTAACTTCAACTATTTCAACATGTTAACTGAATTATTATTACATCTTGTTTTCCTCTCTGTCTCCCGAAAATTGTTAAGATTTCTGAGTTTTATTTCTTTCTGTCCATTTTGCAGCCCAGGTGTTATGATCTTCTCCAAAAATTGGTTTCATGTTCATATGAAAATGTGAGAGGGTTTGGTTAGAAACTCAATGCTACCTGGATCTCATATTTTTCTTTTGTATAAGCAGGACTAGCAGGTGTAGCCATTGCTGGCATAATTGTGGCAGTAATTGTTGGAGCGCTGATATTGGGTGGTGGTGCATATTATTACCGAAAGAAAAAGGTGGATGCAAGATTGCTCTTAGCCGGATCTGATGATCAGTCTTCTCAGAATGGGCTTTGTATATACCTACTCCTCTCCTTGTACCTTAATTTGTAGATACTTGTGAATGGAAGAGTTCTTCAAATATCTTTTTGGATTGATCAAGTATCTTTTAACTCTGACTCTTTGCAGAAACACCAGTTAGAGTAGCTGACTAAGCCCCATAATTTATGATGTCATCCTTCTCATTTGGCATTCATTTAGTCTTATTAGTGGTTCATTTTTGTTAAACAAACTGGAAACTTTTCTTTGTCTAGCATCATTTTTGTGCATGTAATTGCATATAACTTATTTTATTTTACTAGTTCTTGCCCTCATACACTCCATGGTTTTGGCACCAAATGGATATTTGACATGACTTCATTGATTTTTGCTTCTTGGTCTAGCCCTTGGGATTATCACAGACAAGCCTGAAGAATCAAATGGTGCTGGTCGAGGCCCAACAGGCATTTCCGTGGACAAATCAGTGGAGTTCTCATACGAAGAACTTTCCAGGGCTACTGATAACTTCAGTCTGGCTAATAAGATTGGACAAGGAGGTTTCGGAGCCGTTTACTATGCAGAGCTGAGAGGCGAGGTTTGTTTCCCTTAATATTCTAAAGTATCATAGTGGACTGTAAAAGAAAATTTTCTCAAGTTTCATGGTGTTTTTATCCTTTAGTTGGATGGAAATCTTATGGGGACTAGGACCATTATGTAATTCTTTTAGGTTGAAGAAAGTGAAAGTTTTGATAGATAATCAAATAACTAGCATGTTTTTGAGAGCTACTTCATAAAGGACATAGCTGAATACATAAAACTACTTTCCTGTGACTATAATCTACTTTGCTCTGAATTTTCTAGTCGAAGGGAATTGAACACGTAAGTTGGAAGAGAGATTTATCAAATGAGTGAAAACTAGCTCAAAGTGTCAGACAATGTTTTTTCATTTGCTTAGATTAAAGATGAAAGTGTTGCCCTTTACAACATTCCTACTCCAATTTCCTGATCCAGGGAGTTGTGAAACTGTGCCTTAATGCACATTAGCATCTATTTTACTTTGCTAATTCGCTAGTACTATTTATGAGCTAATGTGCGAGCATTAGCTGTAATTGTTTATTTCTTCTCCTAGAAGTCCAATCCCTATAACTCTCTCTTTGCAGAAAGCTGCAATCAAGAAGATGGATATGCAAGCATCAAAAGAATTTCTTGCCGAATTAAATGTTTTGACTCGTGTACATCATTTGAATCTGGTAATGAACTTATCTTTCCAAACAATGACAATGTACATGAATCTTGCAGAAGAATTATGAAGAATTATGAACTTATACTTATACTTAACTCTGATTTTGCATTTATAGAAATACTATTATGAATAAATTTAATGTTCTCTGAGAAGAATTTTTAGTTAGTTGTCCATTTAATCTAGTTGTGAGGTTATACTAGTACTACAGTACTTGTAGCCGTTGCATAATGGATCTCGAAGATGTGTGATTATCTCTAATCTTCTAGACAATAAATGCAGGTGCGCTTGATTGGTTATTGCGTTGAGGGCTCTCTTTTCCTAGTCTATGAATACATTGAGAACGGAAACTTAAGCCAACATCTACGTGGTTCAGGTTAGGCTGTGCATGATGGGGATTTAAGTGCTTCTTAGTGCTTCTGTATGCAGGACAATGGTAATAATACCGTTTAATTTTTTTTTCCAGGGAGGGACCCGCTACCGTGGTCTAATAGAGTGCAGATTGCCCTAGATTCAGCAAGAGGTCTTGAATACATTCATGAGCATACTGTTCCTGTTTATATCCACCGGGATATAAAATCAGCCAATATACTGATAGACAAGAATTTCCATGCCAAGGTTACTTTAGTGCCTATATTTCCACTATGAACTTTTGAAAGCTTGTTCACATTGTTGCAATGAAATTTCTCTTTTATTGCAGGTTGCAGATTTTGGATTAACTAAACTGACTGAGGTTGGAAGTGCATCACTCCCCACACGTCTTGTGGGAACATTTGGATATATGCCGCCAGAGTGAGATATTTTTTCTATGTTCTTTTAACTTTTTATCTGCTACATCTCTAGCAAATTTTTATCCTGAACAGATTGCCTTTGTTGAAATTTGGGGGGACCAAATCTGCTGGAATGACCTATCGTAAGCTCAATGAGTGGCTATTCTGATTGTCCTTTTTTTTTTTTCCTGCCATCATCCCCTGACCTGTAAGCCGATGGCTGAAGGGGCCTGAAGATTGTGCACTCTTTAGTGGACATATGTAATTGTAAGATAAATATCCAGAGTGGCTGATTGCTACTTTGTCAAATGTCATTAGAGGTCTTTAGTTTGCCCCTCCAGCTTCTGTCAGAGATGCAAGAGGTCTTTAGGTGCTGAGATATTCATTTATATCTGGGAATATAGAATCCTGCTGGAATAGCGAGAATGGTTCTGTTCTTCCAGCCCAATTTGTTTCCCTTGAAAGTCGGTATTTTGATGTGTTTCGTGTCTGATGTTGGGCTGTATGTTGATGCAATAAATTCCTTCTAAGATGGGGGAAAAAGGCAAATTTAAGTATGCTACAGTCTCTGCAAATGTGGGTTAACTCCTAATATTTTTGCGTACAGATACGCTCAGTATGGCGAAGTTTCTCCCAAAGTAGATGTTTATGCATTTGGAGTTGTCATTTACGAATTGATCTCCGCCAAGGAAGCTGTTGTGAGGGTAGATAGTTCTGGCTCTGAATCAAGAGGCCTTGTTGGTTTGGTTAGTTTTCTTGCCATCTCTTTACTTAAATAATTCAATCTAGCTCTTACCAAGTTTATGCTGGGTTTCTATCTGGCATTGCACGAAGCACATGAGCATATTTTTATTGTAATTTTACTTTTTACAGTTTGAGGAGGTTCTTAATCAACCCGATCCTAAAGAAGACCTCCGGAAATTGGTTGACCCTCGTCTTGGAGACAACTATCCACTTGACTCAGTTCGCAAGGTGAAATAATTTCTCAGAAGGGGAAAAAAAAACATTATAATTTATCTCTAGATATCAGTGTGAAAATGACTTATGGTGATTTTCTGGTACAGATGGCCCAACTTGCCAAAGCATGCACGCATGAGAATAGAGACCTGCGTCCAAGTATGCGATCTATCGTGGTTGCGTTGATGACGCTCTCATCCTCAACTGAGGATTGGGATGTTGGATCCTTCTATGAAAATCAAGCTCTGGTCAATCTGATGTCGGGAAGGTAGAAATCTAGAAGTGCAATGTTGCTTGTGTTTAGGATTAGGAAGTTTCTTTTGTTGTGAACACACCGAATATGAGATATCATAGACATTGTACATGCATATGTAATTGAGCATCGTGGGATTCTTTTGTAAATTGTATATATGTCACTTAATGTATCAAATGAAGAGATAAAAGTTCCTTCAAATCTTGCCCTCGGGAAGTTAAGTTTTTAGTGCAAGTGGCAAGAGCAAGAAGAAAACCATCTTATTTTTTCATATACAAATCTGTCCATTCTCATGCGAAAACATGAATTCTTTGCATTAATTCCAAAAAAGGAAGCGTATTATGGTGGTAATAAAACCAAAAAGAAAAACAGAGCATATGGATTTACAGGTTTTCCTTGTGAAAATGGTTTGCGTGCAAAAGAAAAATATGAAAGCCATCAGATGGTGGGAAGTCTTCTACTTGTTAATTGCTGTTCTTCAGGTGTTTTTTTTTTTTTCTTTGGATGCGAAAAGAGTACAACTACAAACAAAAACCACAAGGACACGCAGGCCCCAACATGTCAAAAAAGAAAGGGATCGAACAGTTTAGAGGCAGCCCTGCCTCCCAAAGCTTGGTTCTTCAGGGTTTGATTCCCTCTTCTTTTTTGGGGGTTCGAAGAAAATGTCTGTGCATCTTGAAATGCTAAGCCTCCGATAATGATTTGATTGGGACTGGGTTAGTGATTGGCGATTGGTTTTCTCCAATGATTGTAGTAAACTAATCTTCAAATTATAGTTTGTTGTCCTACGGGGTAATTTGAAAAGGTTTATTTGTTACTTTGATAATTTATGCCAGAACAGATTTTTCAATTCAATTAATGTAATGTTATGAAAAAGAATAAAAAATATGAAAACATGTGAAAAATGTCTATTTATTTATATAAGTTTTTAATATTTTCAAAATAAATTTTTTTAAAAATGTCCTAAAAAGAGAGAAATATGTTGCACTTTTAATTGACTGAGTTTGACAAGGCTGTTGAAGAGATTTTTGATGATGTGACTCCCCTATTTTAGCATTTCAAAGTTATTAAAGAAACTATTAATGATGCTCGATGCAAAAGTTGAGAGCAAAAGATGATTGATTTTCATTATCGAAATCTTTTATTTACTAGAAGCAACATGAATCATGATGGTTATGACTTGACTAGAGAGTTTGAAAAGTATGTGATGTCATTTCTAGATTCTTCGTTTTCTTTATTCAATCTATTTCTTGAGCCATACAAGACTGCACTTTGATTTTTTGACCCATGGCCTTAGCCAAATGGCCATTCTAGATGCCCCTTCTGTATACTTTCACTGCTCAAACTCTTTCCCGGTGACCAATGAATATAGTTCAGGGCCATTTTGTATGATTTAGCCATTTAATTTCCAACCGTGATGTGCTCTACTAGAATTGGTAAGCTGACTTGCTGGCATGGTATCCAAAACCAGACAAAAATCTAAGATCCTAAATCCCAAATCCATTTGGAGAAGAAAAGAAAAATATCCCAGCTTGGCAACTTGGCAATATACAAATTCCAGCTTGTGATAATGTCATAATTCAAGGTTTGGTGACCAAAAACAATTAATGCGATTCACCTACTCCAAAAATAAAGTCTCATACACTAAGGGAGGCATTATATTCGAGAATCATGTTATCTAAGATACTATTAGTTAAGACAAAAATGATTTTCATAATTCAAGATTGTCTTCTCCCTCCTATCATAAATGTAGGTCTCATGTAATGTTTTTATTTTATACAAGCGATATTTAGAGGAATAAATAATGTTAACCGCTTCAGCAACAAACTTCATGCGATCACACATTTGTATATGGAAGGAGAATAAAAAAATAGTGTATGTGCCGATTATATATAAATATAACTAACGTAACTAAGCACTGGAATTTATTTCAACTTACGAGATGACTTTAAGAAAACGAGATAACAACATCGATAGAGAAACGTTTTTCCCTTAAAGAGAAATCACAACTTTTAAGACGTTGGATATCCTTAAGTAATCGATATCTCCTTTGTGAGAAGATAATCCATTGTAACCAAATGAGTCAAAATTCAGTTTCCTCTTCTGCCGTCCAGCAAAACCCTTTTTCTTCTTCCATCTTATTCTCACATCAATACTTTCCAAAAATCAGAAGCAAACAAGCGGCCGCATATCTTTATCACCAATAACCGACATATATTGCCAAAGCCGCCTATGATATTTCCTTGTTAGCTCCCAGCCTCCTAATCCTAGTATTAATGTATTCCAAATCTAATTGCCAAATTTTGTTAATTAATTCCAAATTATATCACAAAAACAAAGGCGTGCCGACCATTTATGTATATAAACCAAGTGCTTTGCAGCAAATCTCCACGCTTCATAATCTAATCTGTATATATATCTCCTCTCATGACCCGTTGTTCATGCCAGCCATGGGAGCACAATCAGAAGAATATCAAACACTTCATATGAGCGAAGTCTTGTCTTCAGAGGCTGAAAAGTCAACGACGTTGACTGATGAGGAGGCTCAGCCAAATCTTGAAGAAGTGGAGAAGATCATAGGCTATAGCTTCAACAACAAGGTTTTGTTAAAAGAAGCTTTTACACATTCTTCTTTTCTGTCCACAGAGCGCTCTGCCTCTTCTTATGAGCGTTTGGAGTACGTTGGGGACGCTGTGCTCAATTTGTTGTTCAGCAGAGAACAATACAATTTGTACCCGGACTTGCCACCCGGCAGGCTGACCCGGCTCCGGGCGGCCAATGTTGATACCGAGAAGCTTGCACGTGTGGCTATCAAACACGGGTTGCACCGCTACCTGCGGCACAAGAAACCCTTGCTTGAAGAACAAGTAAGTGATGATAGGGCAGTAAAAGCATAAAACTATTTGATATTATATTTTCTATTGGGCATGGATTTTGATGATAATCAACGTCAATTTTGATAAGTGCTAATGGTGCATTTGTAGGTATCAATCAGGAAAGTTGAATTAGATTACATTTAGTTGTTGACAATATTCATTTGGATTATGATGTGTTTGTTTAGTCAATTTAATTGCCGTGATTAGTATATTTAATATCTTCAACGATTAGGTTTCTTGTCTTAATCTGCATTATGTTGGCTTATACGGCATGACTTTAAGGCATGGGAGTCTCAAAAAACCACAAGCCACAATCTTATATGTATCTATATGTTTTTGGGTTCTAGAATTTGCTAGATACTTTGAAATTTTGTGCTTGTTAATTTGATGGCTATTGCCAACCCTGCACATTGTTTGATGTGAACCTAATTGTTTTCTTTCAAAGGAACAAAACTTCAAAATTTTGGATTTGTTATCATCAACAGTTGTGTTGAAATTTTTCAGATTCGAGAATTCACCCGAGCGATTTCGCATTATCCACTGCATTCCAATGGTCTCATAGATGCTCCAAAGAACCTTGCAGACATTGTTGAATCAACAATAGGAGCAGTTTTCATGGACTGTAACTCAATTGACACTGTGTGGGAGGTCTGCATTCTCATGTCCTCATATTTGTTTCAAATGTTTGTTGTTAAACCATTCTCACCAGAATGTTTGTCTTTTTTTTCAAAAAACTAGGCGTTTAAGGATTTGTTGGAGCCGATAATAAATCCGGGGACCATAAAGACGCATCCTGTTACACAGCTTTATGAAATATGCCAAAAGAACAATCTAAAACTTCGGTTTGTAGATTTGTGGGAGGAAAGCCACACGGTTGAGGTTTTCATAAACAATGAGATTGTTGGAAGAGGTACTTACAGCCTTAAAAAGGAAGTTGCACAAAACAGAGCAGCAAAAGATGCATTGGACAACATTTGGAAAGTATTAGGTGAGGAAAAAGAAAATGCCCAAGACCAAGACCAAGAGGCAAATTGTCAATCTGAGGAACTACCTGAAATGAAAAATCTTAATGTGTAGCCTCCAATTGTCTTGGAACTGTCTTCATTTGGATTAAGTTGAATTAAGTACCGACCTACATTTTGTGATGCGTCGGATTAAAAAATAAATATTGTAATATTTAAATTTAATTAAGGATTCTTACATTTTTAGAACTGATATATTTTTTAAAATAATAATATGTAAGTTATTTTTAAGTGTATTTTTGTTAATTTATGTTCTAAAAAAATAATTGAAACAATAATGGAATTCTATTAAAAATAACTAGAAAATAACATCATGGTAGAAATAAACAATTAATAAATAAAATTTAAGCTTAATTAATTAATTAATTATAAAATAATAAAATATTTGAGAAAACCACAAATATCTTCTCCTCTTCCCCTCCCCGTCACCTCACCACCTAGGATCCTCCTCAAAACCATTTGCCTACCTCCCCAAACCACACAGCTCAAGCCATGCTTTCCACACACACAATCATGCCTCTTCTCCTCCCTATCACCCCACTTTGCCCCTAATTAAGGCCATTAGATTCTGGCCCACATCAACAAAACGAACAAGATGGGGATGATTATGATGATGATGGGGTTCTATTGGATTGCTCATAGTCAGTTGTGCAGGGGATGTTGTGGTTGTGCAGGGGAGGTGGAGACGTCAAGTTTCTGGGTTATGCAGTGAGTTGGGTGGTGATGGGTGTTTAATTAGGTATGGTTTTTGTTGTCAATATGGTTTACTGAAAACACAAATCCAGAAAATCCAGTTCTAGGTGAAGAAGAAGAAGAAATTGGTGTAGTTCGGACTTGCATGTTCTATTTAGCGAGTTCGCTATTTTGCGAACCACTTTTCAATGTCGCTATGTTAAAAGGATAGAGTGAAATGTCTTTTTCATTGATGGACTATATAATCTCGTTTAAGTTAGTCCCCCCTTTCTTACTAAATATGGGTTTTTAGTGTTATTTAAGTCAATTCAGTCTAGTGATGCGTACCAAACACAGCCTAAATTCTTGTAGGCTTGATTGTTGGAGTTGTTGGATTTTGAGATATCTTCATGTGATCTGTGAGATCAATCTCAAGCTAGAAAATCCAGAAATGTGATATGGGAGAAAATTTGTTCTCTCTAGCTTCTTGAGCACACTTGCTATATGAGAAGTCAAGGCTGATTATATCACACAGCCAAAACTAGGAACGCCACACATATAAGAGTGACTATGTGGCTTCATCTAAGCCTAACAAAATAAAGTAGCATTAATACAACCAAAGACATGACAAGTTTCTGTCCAAAATGTTTCAAGACCTATTTGACATAAACTTAACTACACTATTACAACAAGTTCTCTTCGTCTACCAAGTTCTCTTCGTCTCCATGCCATCTTCTCTTGATCCCTCACCAATATATAAATTGAAAACCTCAGAATCAATCGATTTTTCACCAAAATCAGAGTTGAAAATCCTAAATCTTTGTATATTTTAGTAAACAAATTCGAAACCCCCAATTCTCATGAACCTTGGACTTGTGCAGATGACGCCAAGGAGATTGGGGTTGTTCTCTGTCGCGAGCGTTTGTGTTTTTTTCAAGGGTTTAGAGTAATTATATTTAATTTAATATTTAATATTTTTAAATTAATGAAACTTACGAAATTGAAACATTTGTCTTGATTTGCTAACAATTGTAAATGCAGTGATGAAAATCAGAAATTGAAATTAATTTTCTCTAATCACAATTAATCATAAGCTCAAATAAAACCTACAAACCTAACATAACAAAAAACCTAAAATAACCCACGAGCCTAAACGAACCTTACCATCACCACCTGAAAAAGCCTAAAATAAAAAGTAAAATAAAAGAACATAAGAGCAATTGAAATTGGTTTTGGGTTTTTTTATATATATAAATATTATGCTTTGGGCTTGGTGGCCCATGAAGTAGTCAAATGGCCTTCCAAAAGGAAGGGCCCAGATCCTTCTGGAATAAATCCATGTGAAAGAAAATTCGTGGAACCAACAAAATACACAATTCCAACATAAGAGGAAAACCAATTTCTTTTCCTATTCTGTGTGTTCTTCTTAACCAACACGAACTGGGACTCTGATTTTTGAGAACAAAAACCTTCCGAATACGAGCAAAGCCACACAAACCAGAAAAGCAAAGAGAGAGAGAGAGAGATGGATTTTGAGCTGAGGAGAGCGAGAGAGAAGCTGGACAAGGAGCAGAAGGAGAGGAAAGAGACGGCGAGGAAGAAATTGGAAAGGGAGAGAAAGGGTAAAGAAGAAGCTAAGAAGCAAAGAGAAGCCATTGATGCTGAGAGATCCAGACGCCTCTTCGATGCCGCCCAAGCCCAGCTTAAGGTTCGTTTCTAAAACCCCATTATTCTTCCGATCACTTTGATTGTTGAATTGGTATTTGCTTGATCTTAAGCTTGTTTTATATGTTTGATTGTTTCAATGATTGGAAAGAGTATCTGAGATTGCTCAGTTCTTTGAAAGTTGATGACTTTATTCATAGAAAACTGCGTAGCTCTTTGAAAGTTTATAACTTTATTCATAGAAAGTCCTTTTTTTTTTCATTAATCCCTGGAAACTTTCAAACATATAATGCCTTGGCAATCAATGTCATTGGAATTGAATAGCTATGCTTACAATGTGCCTGGGAAAATCACAATGATTATTGATTTATTCCTAGGTATGGCCTAAACTTACCCAAATTTGTATCGCATAGTAAATTTATATTTTAGTCTCCATATCGATATTGACATGCTCCCCTTAATATATACTTTCATGAAAAATATAAAAAAACCTTGCTTTATCTTGGTAATTTGGGCTTGCCAACCTTTGGGACTTAATGTGATATGCAATCAATTTAAGGGAAAGTTCAAGTTCTTTCAGTTGATTAGTTGCAAGAAATGCCTATTTCCTAACGCCTATTTCCTCAGGTTGATGAACAAATGCAAGAAAGTCTACTGGTCGGACGAGGAATCATGTTTTACCGTGTATTGGAAGCAGTACCTTTTCAGGGTAGTGGAGATAAGATCAAGCTGCCATCTTCCTGCTTCAATGAATTGCAAGAACAAGGTGCTTTTGATCAGGGACCTTTATACTTTAAATTGTCGTCAGTTCATCAAGAGGCTTCTTCAGAAATGATTGATGCTGATAAGGAGAAGGGTAGGAGCACCCATTCAGGTGTTTTGGAGTTCACTGCAGAGGAGGGTTTTGTTGGCCTCCCTCCTCATGTATGGCAGAATTTATTTCCAGCAGAGACACCAAGTATTCCTCTGATAGAAGTTCGCTATGTCTGGCTGTCTAAAGGGACTTATGCAAAACTTCAACCTCTTCGGGCAGGTTTTTCAGACTTGCCCAATCACAAGGCCATCCTTGAAACAAGCCTTCGTCAGCATGCAACCCTTTCTGAAGATGATATATTTATAGTCAACTATGGGGAGCTGGTATATAAGTTACAGGTCCTTGAATTAAAACCCTCCTCAAGTGTATCTGTTCTAGAAACAGATATTGAAGTTGACATAGTTGGTGCTGATACAGCTTCAGAAAAGACTCATGAGAATGTCCTAAAACCACTTACATTTGGAACATCAGAATCTGGAATGGTTGATGAAGGGAACTACACGTATTACAAGTTCTCAATAGATAATAATACTTGGGAGAAAATTGCTTCGGTAGATGCGAAAGTTGAGGTGAGAATAGACGCAGAGCCAAATTCTGGGGATACTGATATTTATATTTCCAAGCATCCTCTCATATTCCCAACAAGGCACCAGCATGAATGGTCATCTCATGACATTGGTTCGAAGGTATTGATCCTTAGCTCTAAAGATAAGAGCTTGGAAGCAGGAACTTACAGTGTTGGTATTTATGGTTTTAAGGGAACAACTAAGTACCAAGTATCTGTGAATGTTCAAGATGACAGTAATCGGAAGGTAGGTCAGCAGGCTGTGTCTTCCTCGTCATCAATGGAGATGGATACTGTAGAGTGTAAGAATTGTAAACGTTATATACCCAGTCGGACTATAGGACTTCATGAAGCCTATTGTAGCAGGCATAATGTTGTTTGTCAGCACGCTGGTTGTGGAGTTGTTCTTAGGGTTGAGGAGGCCAAGAATCATGTGCATTGTCAGAAATGTGGGCAAGCTTTTCACCAGGGAGAAATGGAAAAGCACATGACAGTTTTCCATGAGCCGCTTCACTGCCCCTGTGGAATTGTGCTTGAGAAGGAAGAGATGGTAGGCTATATTTTTCTGCCCCTTTCCTTTCTGCATCATTACATTTTCATTTCTTTAGTAAAATTTTAAATCGAATCATTAGGCTATGAACTTGAAAAGGCTGAAATTTTCTCTCCATGTTTGCAGGTGCAACACCAAGCCTCAGTTTGCCCCCTGCGCCTTATTGCGTGTCGGTTCTGTGGGGACATGGTTCACGCTGGAAGTTCTGCTTTAGATGTGCGGGACAGATTGAGAGGATTGTCTGAGCACGAGAGTGCATGCGGGTCGAGAACTGCCCCGTGTGATTCATGTGGGCGTTCTGTCATGTTGAAGGACATGGACATCCATCGGGTTGCTGTGCATCAGAAGAATTAAAGCCAGGCATGAGTTCCCAGTTTCCCTGCATTGTCAAAGCCTGCTTGTGTGTTTGAATTGTGCCCTTGTAAAATATAATTGCTGCTATGTATTGACCTGAGATAAAGGAATAAAAGGAAGGAGAGCCAAGATCTGATTGTATTATATGATTATTCAACTGTATCTTTTATGCATATGAAAATGGATCTAATGTTTATGTTGGACATAGAATGAAGCAAAGAATTGAGAAAAAAAAAATTTATTTAATGAGAAAGATGTCTGCCATTCACTGTGAGTGTATCATTTGCGTTAATAAAGGTTGTGAATCGTGACATGTTGGCTAATGCGACAATGCTGTTAACTTTACATTAACGTGCCCCCATGTTCCTGTTTACATAACTTTACCAATACGTTTCACCTACAAGCTAATGTTTCAAGTACAAGTCAACAATATCCATACAAGCATGAGTAATTTTTTAACCTACAAGCTACCAATTCAATATATCAATGCTCACAATCAGCATACCACATTACTGTCACACTAATTTTTTTTTTATTTTTTTTATTTTTTTGCGCGGCTAGTATTAAACACGTTGAAATGCGGAAGTTGACAATGCAAAATGAATGCCACTAGAAATACAACTTTACAATTGAAGTTCATAGTCCTTAAATTGTGGGAGTGCCAAGCTTTACACCTAGAGGTCCCACGTTCTCAATGTGAGTTGTATTTGAGTGCAGTGCTACAACTCTCTACCTTCTTTGGAAGAGCCTTGAAATAGTAACATATCCTTGGAAGAGCCATGAAAAGAAAGAAATACCTTCAAACAAAGAACCTACTTTTCTTCCTTCTTTCCTTCCTACTTTTGGACACTGTTTTCTTCTTCTTTCCTTTTCATGCCAGTAAACCTAGCAAGAGCAAATAAGTCCAATATTAGTGCTTCGCTTTAGAACTCAGATCCCATTCATGGCCCCCGTGTCCACATCCCAACGGTCAGAAAGCAGAGAAATAAGTAGCCGTTTGAAATATACGGACGGGGCCCCTACCTTTTCGGCTGCCAACATAAAGAGACACTCGATTCACCTTCCCACATACCGACAACCAAAATCCCATTGGCCCCCAGCGATTACAACAAAACTCTCCTTCTCTTTTCCGTTTCTAACACAGATTCAACTTTTAATTTCCTCATTAATTCCAAAATTACATATTTTAATTATCCATTAAATCGAAAACCATAACCGAAGCGACTGTTAGTAACATCGTCATCACTAACGTTGCTTCGTTTGATTCGTTTCCCTAGCCGACTGACAGCGACTCGCGTCTTTTAACCAACATTTTCCGTCGCTTTCTCTAGACAGCAGGCGCATTTTAGCACCGGCCACTGTCTTCACTGGCCTGCGACTTTCAAGGCCCCTGCTTTGTCTGGAGAGCCTTTTTATATTGCTTTTCGTGCTTTCCGGTTGAACTCAGACGCTGCGTTTTGGTCCTGATGAGGACTTGAGGTTGTTGTGTTTGGCTTGCCAAGGAGAGAAGGAGTGAATTCAGTTCGTCCGGCGTAATAGAGGTAAGACTGCTTGTGCTTCTGAATCTTAAAGCTTAATGCGTGTTTGGTTGCCGAGAAAGTTCGGAGGGGAAGGATCCAATACGTACAGACTTCAAAAGATTGTGACTTTTTTCTTTACTTGATTTGGTTTTCTGTAAGTGTAAAATCTTTGAATTTTGTTGTTTGTTTGTTTACTGAGAAATGAGATAACAGAACGAGAAAATGCACTCTTCCGTTTATGATTTTCTGACGGATATCTAAGTTTTGGATCGTTCACTTGATCAATTATCACTCTTTTTTTCAGTCCGATCTCTGTTTTTTTTATGACAAATTTGTGTTCTTTTTTCTAAGTCCCAATGCAAAGGAATTGAAAGTTATTCAACAGAATCTGCTGATTGTTGTTGTTTTTTATGTATTCGTTTTAATGCTGCAATATTGTTTACAAAATTATCACTTTTAGTATCTGAGATATTGGAAATTGTTTAGAAACTTAATTCTGCGTTTTTATTTTGAGATGATGCGAAAAAGCTTGCTTTGAAAGGCATGCACTACAGGGATCACCTTTGCTTCTGGTTGCTTTATCGGGTCAAGTTCAGATCAGTTCCCTTGTTTAGGCCTATTTACATGGAACCCCATGTCTTCTTGTTCTTTCGGCTACATGGAACCCCATGTCTTCTTGTTCTTTCGGCGGGGCATGTATTTTCATTTATTTTTTAAAATTTCATACGTGCTAACCATAATATTTATGAAATTACAATCTTGCCTTTTTCTATACCTTAAAACCACAAGGTTTCCGTACAAATAAAAATAGAGGCCTAACCACAAAGGCGAGTCCTTCCCTTATTTGTTTTGAGGGACTGGTATTCTCATAAAGGAGACGTTCTTTTTCAGTGAACCACTGACGTCCAAAGAGAAGTCCAAGTTTTTAATTTAGACCCTTCTTTCCTTTTACTCTGCAATAGAGGATTTTGCTGACTCCAAGGCTCTCTTCTTCTCTTCTCTTAGTACTATTAGAACGAGGCTGTGTGCAAACCAGTATCCCTATGTCTCTTTCTATTTTATCTTATTTAATTGAGAATATTAAAGCTTACCCTCTTTTTTTCTCCATATTACAGAAGGATCATTCACATATATTTCTTTGAAGTGAGATATGGCTACATTGAATGATATAGCAGTTGCAGCAGCTATCAATATTCTCACTGCATGTGCTTTCTTTGTGGCATTTGCCATACTTCGTATTCAACCCGTCAATGATAGGGTCTACTTTCCGAAATGGTATATTAAAGGGTTAAGGAGCAGTCCATCGAGTGGAGGAGCACTTGTAAGCAAGTTTGTGAATCTGGACTTCAGGTCATATGTCAGATTCCTGAATTGGATGCCTGCTGCATTACAAATGCCAGAACCTGAGCTAATTGACCATGCAGGGTTGGACTCTGCTGCTTACTTGAGGATTTACTTGATAGGGTATGCTTTGGTAGATCATCTTTTGCTTCAGTTCATTAGCAGCTATATTTACTTTAAGGGTTGGACTCTTAATTACAGTTTTCTTTTTCTTTTCTTTTTTAATGCAATTATATACTTTGATGAGAATAAAGATGCAGGTATATAAGAATGTTATGTAAAAATTATATTCTGTAACTAATTAGCTGCTATATATATGATGTGTGTGCAACTTCCAATAATTTGAAGGACTTGAATACAAAGTATACTATATACTACAGACAGGTTAAGGTTGTTCAGATCTCTAAATGGAGAACTCATATGATATCAATATTAAATTTTGAAACTGATAGTTGTTTTACATTTTTCTAATTACCATGTCCCGTTATATCCTAAATCAGTACAGATAATTTGAATAGCATATGGCAAGTGTTTCAAGTATCTTGTCAACCCATATCTGTCTTTGCATAAATTGTTTTCTTCTGCATTGGCTGTATATATTATCTCTTCTTTCTGGCTCTGATTTTCAATGTTTGTCTTCTTTGACTGATTGTGAGATTTTGGCCCATTAAAGTGCAGGCTAAAAATATTTGTTCCCATCGCATTCATAGCATTTGCAGTCATGGTCCCGGTCAATTGGACCAATAGCACCCTAAAGAATTCAAATGTAGTTTTCAGCAACATAGATGAGCTCTCTATTTCAAACGTTCCTGTTGGATCAAGTAGGTATGCAATACATTCTTCACTAATCTCTAATATTGCACAACTTTTTATTTATTTATAAGTTTCGCTATTTTTTCCTCAAGTGTGCTCAGGAAGTGTATGTGTGTGTTCAACTTTTAGTTATGAACTTCTTAGTTTGTCTTGATTGAGAAGAATTAGCTTTTAAACTAATATGCAAATATTAATGTGAACCTGCCTAGTTTCTGCCAATCAAAATAAGATAAAAATAATGAAGCTCTCCCAAAGGAATTATTGTTTTTCCCCTGAATTTCAGAAATGGATTATACAAAGAAACTATGTAAAATAATTATTAAAATATTGATCTGTGTACATTTTCATGAATTGAGTATGAAAATCCAACTTCAGATGATTATTTACATTTGATGCAGACTTGGGACTCAGATGTTACTGTGCACGGAAACATGTTTAAAATCCAAGGATTTCACCTTCTGATGATTATTTAACTTTTGATGCAGATTTTGGACTCATTTAGTAATGGCTTATGCTTTTACATTGTGGACATGCTATGTATTGAAAAGGGAGTATGAGAAGGTTGCATCAATGAGGTTGCATTTTCTTGCATCAGACCAGAGGCGCGCTGATCAGTTCACAGTAAGATCAACTTGATGTATTCTTAAGCTTACTTATATGATAAATAAATTGACATTGAAGCCTAATATTGAGGACCTACCAGGGCGGGCTGGGGTCAAGGGGTTAAATTTATATGTTAAATTGAACTTGAAGTCAGTCTTATCATGTAAGTTTCTACTTGAACTTAATTTCTTTATGCAGTTTCAAGACATAAATTATGAGTTGATATTACCAGGAGTTAAGTATTTGGTATATTTGCATACAAAAGTCTTGTTTTCCCTTTTTACTCATCAATTTAGACCAACATTTCCTCTGTATTTGTACAGACTATGATCTTTACTTTTGTCTACCCATGTCATCACTACATGATATACATCCTTACTGCTATGTACTATCCAGTTAGACTATTTTGAGTGGGAATTCTATCAAATTGGTGTGCTTTAAACATTTCTTTTTACTTTTCTTGATCTTAAATGTTGTGAAATATATAAATTTGGTAGGTACTGGTTAGAAACGTGCCACCAGATCCTGATGAAACAGTTAGTCAGCTTGTGGAACATTTTTTTCTGGTCAACCATCCAGACCACTATCTCACTCATCAGGTTTGATCCTATTGCTTTCCCTTACATCCATAAATACTATACTTACATTACACTAGCCACTTACACAACCTTCTCTTCTTCCATGTTTCTGGTTTTGTTTTTAATTTTTTGTATTTGCATGCAGGTTGTTTACAATGCAAACAAACTTTCTAAATTAGTCAATGAGAAGAAGAAGTTACAGAATTGGCTTGACTACTATCAACTTAAATTGTCTAGAAATCCATCCAAAAGACCATCTAAGAAGGTAATGCATTCTTCTTTTTCTTTCCTTTCCTTTTCTTTTCATCATGCTATTTCTCATGTCCATTAACAATGTCTTGTGAGCAGACTGGATTTCTTGGTCTTTGGGGTAATCGGGTGGATGCTATTGATTTCTATACATCTGAGATTGAGAGGCTATTAAAAGAAGTAAGTAGCACTTAAACTATTTTGAAAATGATTGCACCTCACTTGCTCTATGTTGTACTGAAGACAAGGAAAGCTCCGGAGTGAGCTCAACTCCTGATTTGCTACTTATTGTTCTTTCTGTCATTGTGCATACTTCGGTTATTCCTTTGGTCTTCTTCGGAGGCTTTTTTATTAGATTTTCGATTGTAATTTTGTTCCTCTAGCATATTCCCTTGTACTTTAAAGCCATTTCTTTAATAGATCAATTATTTTAAAAACCATTTTATTGCACAAATATCAGACTAGAGAGGCTTTTCAGCCCACATAGTGCTTGCTTCTAGCATTTTTAGTGGAATGCGGGGGTTGAATTGTGAATTTACTGAAGCATGTGATTACTCACGTTCTTTCTTTCTCAAATTTACTTTTGACAGATATCTTCAGAGAGAGATACGATTACAAGCAACCCTAAATCTATCATGCCAGCAGCATTTGTGTCCTTCAGAACTCGATGGAATGCTGCTGTTTGTGCACAAACTCAACAATCCAGAAACCCAACTCTATGGTTGACTGAGTGGGCTCCGGAACCCCGTGATATTTGTTGGGATAACCTGGCAATCCCCTATGTTTCATTGACAATCAGGAGGCTTGTAGTTGCCGTTGCTTTCTTCTTCCTCACCTTCTTTTTTATGATACCCATTGCATTTGTACAATCCCTTGCAAACATTGAGGGTATTGAGAAAGCAGTCCCCTTTCTAAAGCCCGTTATTGAAGTGTAAGTATTGCTCAACACTTAATTACTTTTCCTACCATCAGCATGCACTAACAGCATCCTGTTTGTCACGCAGGAAATTTATAAAATCATTTATCCAAGGTTTCCTACCTGGAATTGCTTTGAAGATTTTTCTCATATTCCTTCCTACTATTTTGATGATAATGTCCAAATTTGAAGGATTTAATAGCATATCAGCTCTAGAGAGGAGATCGGCTACTAGATATTATATTTTCCAATTTGTCAACGTATTTCTTGGGAGCATAATCACTGGAACTGCGTTTCAACAACTAGATAAATTCATCCACCAATCTGCTAATGAGTATGTTCTTGTATCTGCATCTTTACTTATTTTAGTTTGATGTACTATGAGGGATACTTACTTATAATATAAGAAAGCTTTTTTTTCTTTTCATACAATACAAAGTCCTATAAGAAGCTATACAATTTTTGACATATTGATCCAGCTTATTGGGTCTACAATGAATAAAACCTTCATCTGCTCTGTATCCGATGTTGAGATTGCTGCTTTGATACAAAAAGTTCTGATATATGATTAATTGGCTCTTTGTGCAGGATCCCAAAGACAATTGGTGTTTCAATTCCAATGAAGGCAACTTTCTTTATAACTTATATAATGGTCGATGGGTGGGCCGGAGTTGCTGGGGAGATTCTAAGGTTGAAACCTTTGATTATTTATCACTTGAAAAATTTCTTCTTGGTGAAGACTGAAAAGGATAGGGAAGACGCCATGGATCCAGGAACCCTTGGTTTCAACACCGGTGAACCTCAAATACAACTCTATTTCTTACTTGGCCTTGTTTATGCTGTGGTGTCGCCAATCCTACTTCCATTCATAATAGTATTCTTTGGCCTGGCATATGTTGTTTATCGTCATCAGGTAAGTTTTGTTGGTCAAATAATAAGAATTCATTTATGCAATCCCTTAGTAATTCTGCTAAATTATAATGAAGTTGTTTTCCAATATTTCTAGATTATAAATGTCTATAATCAAGAGTACGAAAGCGCTGCAGCATTCTGGCCTGATGTCCATGGGCGCATCATAACGGCACTTATCATCTCACAACTGCTACTGATGGGGTTGTTAAGCACTAAAGAAGCTGCTCAGTCAACGCCACTGCTTATCACACTCCCAGTGTTGACCATATGGTTCCATAGATTTTGCAAAGGCTGTTACGAACCTGCCTTCATCAGATATCCATTACAGGTTTGTTAGATTCGCTATTGGGAGACCCGGTTCTTCGTATTGGTTTCTGGTGCTTAAACATCTGCTGTGTTCTGATGAATTCGTTTAATTCAGTTTTCTTTTAAGGCATTTGAGTTTGTATTATGCTAATGCTGATGTTTTTCTACGGTGAATTGCAGGAAGCAATGATGAAAGATACATTAGAACGTGCAACAGAGCCAAATCTGAACTTGAAAAGCTTCCTTCAAAATGCATACATCCACCCAGTTTTCAAGGGTGAAGATGACAGTGAGAATGAAGCAGGCGCCGAAGAATGCGAGAAGGAGCCCCCAGTTGTGCCAACGAAACGCCAGTCTCGAAGGAATACACCATTGCCCAGCAAATATAGTGGTTCTTCATCATCATCCCTACCCGATGACACTCAGAAGATGCTCCGGCCTTAAGAGTCTGTACTACTCTTCGTTTTCTGTACATTTTTGGCTTAGGAGGTTGACATTTCTGAAGTTCAAGGGCATTGTAAATGGAAAAAGGAATTGTAGAGAGAGAGAAAGTGCTATAAGATGTTTCACTGTGTGGAGCAAAACAAATAGGTATATGATTCTTGGAAGATTTTGTAGTTGCTGCAATTAGGAGATTTGTTTTCTTGTTCTTATTATAGGAGAACAATTTCTTAATAGGTCCTTGTACTTTTACACTTTGTCCTCTTGCATGTTGAGTAGAATTTCTTGGTCATGCAAATAACTTTGCTTCTTCCTTAGAGAAACCCAAATTCCAAATTACTTTATTTCTTGCTTCTTACCAAATCCACCGCATTTTGAGCCCAATTTTTTTTTTTTTTTCTTGTTTGAAAAAACAAAAACAATGGTTAGGCACATTTGTATATGACCTTGTGTGCAAAATTCTGTACAGTGAGGTGGTCACATTTGTATATAAATTCCACCTTTTATTAAACGGGTGGTATACAAAATGATATACCAAATACGATACGACAAGATGACATAGGCCCACGTGTGCGCCCTACTCCTTTCTCAATTGGGTGGTGCATATTTTAATATTTCAAGGAAGGTAAAAATCAAAACAGACAATTCCATTCCAACTCATCTATGATTGGTGCGTTGAACTCAGCTGGTGGGCCCAGGCGACTCATACTCCTCCCTTCTCTCTCTCCTTTCCTGGTTCTACAGTCTTTAAGTCTAAAGAGAACAGCAATTAATTAATTGGAAGTGAAAAACGGACGAGGTGATGACGGCCGCGGATGCGACGACGTCGTCTTCACCGTCGATGACTGCAACGATCCCGTCGAACCTCCCTCTCATCGCTGCGTTCCTCGCCTGCGCTCTCGCTCAGTTCCTCAAGCTCTTCACCTCCTGGTCCGTACAGTTTCTCATTCCTCCAATTTCAATTTTTTCCGCAGCTGAACTTTTCATTTTGAAAAATAAATTTGAAATTTTAGAGTCAAAAGGGCGTGAAAATTGAGTGTTTGGGTTGCTGCTTCAGGTACAAAGAAAGGAGATGGGATTCGAAGCGAATGCTCGATTCCGGCGGAATGCCGTCGTCGCATTCGGCCACAGTGACGGCTCTGGCGGTCGCCATTGGCCTTCAAGATGGCGTCGGAGGACCCGCTTTCGCCATTGCTCTGGTCTTAGCATGCATTGTATGTAGAAAAATTTACCTTTTTTTTTCCCCTTCATATCATGTTTAGTCAAAACGATACCGTGTATTTACATATTGTATTTTCCAGGTGATGTATGATGCCTCCGGAGTGAGACTTTTTTTTTTCCCTTCATATATGTTTAGTCAAAACGATACCGTGTATTTACATGTTGTATTTTCAAGCCGAGGTAACCGATCATCCCTTGTATGAGCTTAGATGTTTAAAATTATGAGCTTGTTTTATATAGAAATGGGAATCTGTTTTTGTGTACATGTTATGTTGATAGAATTTCAATTTTAGATGATCTAGTTTGAAATTTGACAACATATTGGGTGTTTGGTAAGAGAAGATTATCGTGTGTGTTTTTTGATATGATTAATTTATCACATTGATGGGTGTTGCAGTTGCTGAACCAAATTGTGTACGAGCTTCCTCCGGAGCATCCTTTGTCCAGTGTTAGACCTCTGCGCGATTCACTTGGACATACTCCCTTGCAGGTTTGTTGCACTACTCTTGCTTGCTGCACATCACTTGAGTAAATCGGAAAATTAGCTCACCATGTTATTAGAAAATTATGTTGTCTTAATATTCATGTTTTGATTTTAAGCTCATTGTGGTTGCCGTGAAGCAGGGCAATTAGTAATCCCATTCTGCAGATGGTCCTTAGCTAATTAAACTAGAAAAGGAAATTTTCTTTGTCCCCATAATTCATTTCCTAGCCAGAGTAGTAAATCGTGTGAACATGTTCATTAACCAGTGACATTTTGTTGCAAAGTAGCTGGCCGGTGATGCTTCTTGTTTGCTTGTATAGTTAGCAAATGCAATACTCTTACTCTGTCATGCTGGCTCCACTGGACAAAGCTAGAATGTTATTCATCGACCATTGTTATTATGGATCGACCACTTCATTGTTATCATCATGAAGTAATTACAAGGTTCAGCTTCAGAGAAATACAGGTTTAGACATACATGCATTGTAACTTAGTTATCTTGTACGGTAACCATTATTATAGCTTTGTTGAAGGGGAACTTTTTGAGTAAGATATTCATAATCTTAATCTTCAAGTATCAGTGACATTTTTTATTTGGTTTGGCATCAGGTTGTTGCTGGTGCCGTGTTGGGATGCATAGTGGCATATCTAATGAGTAACAGCAAATAAGATATCTTATGACCGATACCTGATTCTTTGAGCTTCATACTGATTAGCCGTTGACTAGAGGCCGTAGTTTTGGCATGGGCAAGGGCAGCGAAAGAGCTGATGTAGGATGAGTTCCTAATTGTTGAAAGCATGTAAAGGTGTTTACAGAATAGGGGCCTCCACCTAGATGCTGGGGTGGGGGACTATTTTTTTGATGGATTTGAACATTGTTGCTGTGTATACAGAAGTTACCTTCACTTAATAAAAGACAACCCTTTGTGAAACTCTCGATGTTCTAGATTGTATTCTTCTTTTTACTCGCGCACACTGTCAGTTTTTCTGTAATTTGCTGACATGATTACTCGGCTTTAATATGATTTTTAAGCTACAAGAATAAAGCCAGAAGTGCATCTTCAAGTCTGTACAGTTGCTGAGTTTCTGATTATGATAATTGTAACGGATATTAATTTGGTTATTTAAGCCTAATTCATGCTGCTAGAGTTTGCCAAAAACTAAATCAAAGAAAGAAATAATAAAATAAAAAGAAGAGGCTTTAAGATTGAAAAATGGTTCTTAAATGAGGAGGGGACGTGTTTCATTGTCACTGGGTTCTTAACAAATAACAGACTTGGAGAAACAGAAATGCAAAGTGCAGTTTCAGCTTTCCTTATTAATTAACTCTTCAATCCACAAGCACCTTCAAACATCGAAGTTGAAAACGGTTCCTTCAACTCTCTCTCTCTCTCTCTCTCTCTCTCTCTCTCTCATATACACAGAGGCACTTGCAAAGAAATAGTGAGAACAAAACTAACCATGACAAAGAAGAGAGCTTCATCACCCATGCGCCAACTTTTGAGGTTGGTTTCAGGTCTCATCATCATTGTCAGTATCTTTCTATGTCTATTGGCTTTTCTTAGAGTGCTCCATTCTCAGTCCAAACTCCCACCATCATTCTTCAAGTCTCGGAGGTCTCATGCTTTCATTCATGAAGATCAGTTTAAAGGCCCTCCGAAAGTTGCCTTCCTCTTCCTCGTTCGTCAGGATCTTCCTCTTGATTTTCTCTGGGACACCTTCTTCAAGGTTTGCTTGCTAGCCAAAATAAAAGTGAAATCGGTTGTGAACAGAACCATAACATGGAGAGAGGTTTTGATATGCTTTGTTGTGAGCTTTGCAGAATGGGGATGTGGCAAAGTTCTCGATTTATATTCATTCAGAGCCTGGTTTTGCATTTGATGAATCAACCACAAGGTCTGCTTTCTTTTACGGTCGACAGCTGAACAACAGCATTCAGGTGTTCTTTTAGCTTCTTTGAACAAGAACAGCTTCAATTTGTTCATATTTTACTTGGTTCCGCTTGCTTCGTTTCTTAGTAAGATTGACTGGCAATTATGCTGCAGGTAGTATGGGGAGAATCAAGTATGATAGAAGCAGAGCGCTTACTACTTGAAGAAGCTCTGTATGATCCAGCCAATCAAATATTTGTCCTCCTCTCAGATAGGTAGGTCTCGTCACCTCTTATATATGCAAGTGACCTCTTCCAACTGTATCAAAAACAAACTAATTTGCACTTTTTGTGTCTATTTCTTCATTCTGCAGCTGTGTGCCTCTGTACAACTTCAGTTACATTTACAACTATGTAATGTCTTCTCCAAGAAGCTTTGTGGACAGGTATTTGATATCAGCAATAACCAGAATGAATGTTTTTTAGAAGTGCTGGTTAAATTTTTGTGTTTCCTACACATATGGAAGAAACAGTGAAGCTGAACTTTTTGTAGTCTCTGCATTATAGCTTCATTGATGTTAAAGGATTTCGTTATGATCCGAAGATGTCACCTACTATACCTGAGGAGAGATGGCGAAAAGGATCCCAGGTTTTATATCTTCCATGTATATTTGCTGCATTGAGATGGAATAAATAGTTCAACTGAACACAATTCTGCCTTTCTTTTCTTTTCTTTTTCAAGATATTGATTCCTCCTATTGATGTAACGTCATGTTGATCTCATTCTCAGTGGATAACTTTGGTTAGAAGACATGCAGAAATTGTTGTGGACGACCATACGGTTTTCCCCGTCTTCAGGAAATTCTGTAAGGTATACAGGGAGGCTTTATCTGGTCCCATTTCCATCTGCCTGAAAGTTTCTTTTGACATCTTGAAATGTTGCTCAATTTTCAGCGGCGGCCACCCATAGACCTGAGTTTGAGGAGGCAACTTCTTGTAAGGAAATACTGTCTTTTAAACTTTACATGAAAAAGAAGGAAGAAAAAAGGGTTTGCCCCTGGCCTTCAAAGAGTATATAAATACATGTGATGTGCTCGTTCTTGTCCACAGGAACATGATTTCGATTTCAAGTTTTTAATGCAGACAGTTCTGAAGTATCGGAATTGTATCCCAGATGAACATTACGTGCAGACACTACTTATAGTAAGCAGATGCTTTCTGTTCTTTCCTATATTAATAAACAAATGTTTTCTATAGTAATAATCTTTTAAGATGTGCTTTGTTTTGGAAAGTTCATAGGGAATTTCATTCAAATTCTGCATTTGTGTGTTGTGATAAGATAAGTGGACTTGAGGACGAACTTGAACGAAGAACATTAACCTACACATCATGGAATCAGACAACGATACTAAGGAAAAGAAGGTCTTGGCATCCTATAACGTTTGATTATGCAGATGCAAGCCCTTGGAAGATGAGAGAAATTAAGGTGAGTAGTTCTTATGTCCCACATAAGAAACAAAGTCTATAAAACTTGTCCTGCTTGCGTTGCATACATAACTTGATCAATTTAAATGGCCTAGGCTATCTTGTTTTCCTTCTGTGGATTGGATCCAAAAACCAAACTTCATGTGGCCTAAGATATATCAGTCTGCTTGTTTTTACTTTTTGATCATATTTGTTTTTTACAGGATATCGACCATGCATACTATGAGTACGAACAACACACCGAGTTCTGCCATACCGGATCCAAAATCGCTTCATGTTACTTGTTTGCAAGAAAATTCACTGTCGGAGCTGCCATGCGCATTCTGAGAGAAGGTTTGATTGGTCCTTATGATGTTACTGCAATACCAAACATGTGACCGTTACTGCAATACCAGATATAAGGAGGCCTCTATGAAAGGAAAAAGAGATGGACACAACTCTTGCATCACAAGTAGTGGCCAATAGAATGCAATTGTACAAAGCAAAACACATTAACTATTTAAAAGGTTGTAGTTGCTCACTACTTTTCCCATTTGAAATTCCTTTATTTTGATTTTGAATAGTAGAAAACCAAAAGTCAGTTTTGGCTACTAGATTCAATAAAACCATCAAGTAGTGGCCAGAATGCAATTGTACAAAGCAAAACACATAAAAAAAGGTTGTAGTTGCTCACCTAAAATTCCTTTAAAGAACCCTTTTGGCTACTAGATGAAGCTCTCTCATCACTTAAAACCTTCAGCTACTGAAGTAGTTAGAGCAAAATGTAAAGAAATGAAAGTTTTACACAATTTTACTTTTAGGACTAATAAACAGTCATCACATTGCACATGCATCGCGTATGAGAACCGTCTAATTTTATTATTGTAACATCCACGATAAAATGTTGGAAAAATGTGTAAATTAATAGTTTTTGCAAAGTGATTTTTTTTATTAAAAAAATTTTACTTTTTTGTTTTTGTTGGGTAATATTCAGGAAACAAAGATTGATGCACAAAATGGATGGTCGTAGTATTGTATGTATGATAAGCACCATAACAAATCTCTAACGTCAAAACCCCACAAAAATTTCAAACACAAAGTGGAGGGAAAACCTCGTCGTCCCATCAGTTCCCATCTCAACTCTCCCATTCTCATACTTTCCCCAATTCAATTTTTCGATTACAATGGCCGATACCCTAAGCCCTAACCCAACGGCCCAGAAGCAGAGGCTCCCGATGGCCGCTCGCCTCCAGTCTCCAACCAGCCCCTTCTTCCTCGGCTCCAACGACGACCACCTCGAGCGTGCACAAGCACGTGCGGCACGAGCAGCCGCGATTCGCAGAAAGTCCATTGCGCTCAATTTACCGCCACTGGATGCGGATACTGATCCCTGCCTCGGCAAGGAGCAGATTCTCGAGCTGTTCCAGAATTGCATCAAACTGGCTAGCGAAAATGTCAGCACTTGTCTCTCTCTCTGTTAGTTTAGCATTCAAAGTTTTGAAATGAATTTGATTTAACAAAAAGTTAGAAGTTTATAGCAATCTGTTTGTCAATATGAGTGTGAATTTTGAAGTATTTCATTTTTTAAGACTTAATGATGATTGAAACAAAAGGGTCTTCTGTGGTTGAATTTTGATAACCCTTTGTACTGTATTAGATTTTGAGTTTTATCTATTGGGTGCAGAAAATTAATCAAAAGAACACATGGGAGCTCAATCTGATAGACCATTTGACGGAAATTATTAAGGTTGAAGAGGAAAATGACGCTGAGACGAATTTTCAAAAGGTAAGCTGTGCCTTTTGATGGTATGATATATATATATATATATATATATATATATATATATATAAAGGGTTTGTTTTTAAGTATTGTTCGTCGTTTGTGGATATTTCGGATTAGTTTTGGAACTTGAAATCTATCAAGACAGAAATTTGGTAATTTTTTTTTGTTTTTGAAGTGTGGCCCGAAGTTCATTCTTTCAATGGAATATGCTGTGTTCAATTAAGTTTGTATCACTTTTCTACCTGTGCAGGCAAGCTGCACTCTTGAAGCTGGAGTCAAAATTTACTCATTAAGGGTGGATTCAGTACACTCTGAGGCATATAAGGTCCTTGGTGGAATGAATAGAGCAGGCCAAGAAGACGAACAAGGTTTGGTTCACTATATTTTGTTCTTTCGTTTCTTGTTCAAGTCTTTTACTTGAAATTCTTGGCTGGAACAATTTAATTGTTAACGGTTTGTAGGACTGATTACTATGTTATATAGTTATCTTTAATCAGCTCATCTATAGTTTGAAATTTAACTGTCAATTTGTAAAGTTGTATAGTTCTCTTGATGCTGTGTTGCAATGTTAGATACTAGTCCGGATGATGCCGCTGTTGACAATGGACAAGATGTGGCGCATTCCAAGAAAGAGATGGAGAAAAAGGTTGATAGTTCTCTGGCTCACTCGAATGATTTAATAAACTCTGTATGCCAAGTACTGACGTAAATCCATAAATGCAGTCACCTTTATCAACGCTGGAGTCGTCTTTTGAGGCTCTAAATGTAAAAAAGTTTGATGGTGAGCACACATCCTTGCTATCCGTATAAATAGTTTTAAAGTGTGAAATACGAGGTCAAATTTGTAATATTAATTTGTCTGTATTTTTCAGTTGCATTTGCAGTTGATCCACTCTATCATCAGACATCTGCACAATTTGATGAAGGTGGGGCTAGGGGTCTTTTAATGAATAATCTTGGAGTATTTGGTAGATGCAGAGTTCTCTTTGACTCGTCGGAAGTACCAGCGAAGTGCATGTCATGCGATAATCAACATGATAAATCAGATACCATCGATCTTTCTTTTGCTAGTGGTGAGTTGCATTTTTGGTAATGTATTGTTTTCTTGGTAACTCTTGTCTTCCCATAAATTTTTTTTTTTTCAAATGAGAATATTCAGTTTTAATAACAGTCACGTTTTCTTGTTATAGAGTATGTTGAACAAATGGTATTGAACATGCGAATGAAAGATGAAATTTCACCAACTCTCAGGAATATAGTCAATCGATTTGATGAAGATAACAGAAGGCCAGCAGATATATATTCCTGTTCTCAGGAATCAGCAGAACAAGTAGACGCAGCCCATAATAATGAAGTTGAATTTGATGGTGATGTACCTGAGAACTTTGGGAACTGGGATTATGAACATGATGACCAAACAAGCATAGTAGAGGAGGGCCTTAACTGTGAAAATTCAACTTTTCCTAGTTATGACGAGGTTTTTTGAACAAACTATCCCTATAATTGGTCTTGATTGTATATATTTGTTCAGTTGTTTTCTCTCTAGTTGTGTGTATGAGTGAAGAATCACTTTATTCCCTGATAATCTCTTAAATTTGTAGGAAAATGAACCGGGTGCTTTCGATGAGCGTGATAGCGAGGAGAGACTTAAGGACGTTGACGAGTATTTGTTCTTAAGTCTTGGATTAACTTCAAAACAAAATGCATGGGCAGGTCCTGATCATTGGAAGTATCAAAAAACTAAAGGTCTGGTTCAGTGGTTATATCATCAACCAGTATGTGTATGTGTATTTCTTGTGCTCCAGTAGTATGGTAACATAGTGCAACAATATGTTTTTTCAGTTTCCGAGATTGATCCTTCTGGAGAACAACCAGTAGCGGTTAAACGACACAGGAAAAAAGTACAGCCTGATCTTGATTTCACGAAAGCCTTGGAAGAAGAAATGCCAGATATTTTTGCTCCTCCAAAAAATCCGAAATCCTTACTGCTGCCAGCAAATAGAGCACCCTGTAATACAAAGCTTCCTGAGGATTGCCACTATCAACCAGAGGATCTTATCAAGCTATTTCTGATACCTAATGTAAAGGTAATGTGTTGCAACAATCATACTATATATGTATTTCCATCGAAATGGTGTACGCTCTTTCTTTTTCATGAAATGCTTTTCTTTTCTTTTCTTTTTTGTGCTGCAGTTCCTTGGAAGGAGAGGCAAGAAGTCCTCAGGTAAGAAAGTTCTTTCTCGTTGGTTGGTAATAAATAGGGATAACCAATAATTAACATTTTTTCTGGATCCTTTTTAAAATTTTTAATTTTTATTAATGATGAAATGTGCAATTAATATATAGAGTACTTGTTGTGACATTAGATGAATCGAGGCAACAGTCTGATGATTATGGGCAATCGCCATTCTACGATGATGGTAATGTATTTGGTGGCCAATATGATGACGGAATTAGCCATAGTGATGTGGAGGACTTTAGCACACTTGTTTCTCAGCCTCGCCAGGTTGGTTTCTAACTTTTCAGCTTGATATAATTTGAGACCCCTTGCAGTTGCCCACAAGTCTGAGAGGAGTGTTAGTTAGCCTATGACTTGGAGAGTTATGGTTTACAAACCTGATTTCATCTCAAGTATTTTACAAGGTTTCTTATTTTTTATTTTATGAAGTAGGAAGAACTTTGTATTTTATTTCTCCCTTTGTCTTCCAAGTATTTTACAAGTTTATAATTCGATTATGTCTAGTTTTATAGATATTCATCATGGAGATGATAAGGGCTGCAATCTTGGGAATAGTTTTAGTCTGTAATTCAAAGCTCATTAAAACAAATCTGTAGTTTTTGCTCATGCTTTCTTCCTACATCTAAACAATACAGGTAAACAAAATTGAAGTCCACTATGACAAGACTTCCAAACAAGTTGATGTCCAGGTTCTGAAAGAAACCCTTTGGGGCCATGTACAAGAATCTGTTCACATGTCGACACAGGTGCGCTAAGTTTTCTTTTTCATTTCTTTCTGCGTATAATTTTTTGTGCAGTTTTCCTTAGGATATATAGTATATAGCATATGGAATGAGTTTTTACATAAAAAAAAGTTAGAAGACATATGAAAGCTTGATTCTGGATTTTATTTCTATACTATTACGAGCTATCGATTATTGATGTATTATTCCAATTGATTGAAGACTATTTTCCTTTTTATATTCATGCTGGCAATCAATCTGTCTGTTGGAACGTACTGGTTACCAGTAATGGCCTTTGATGTGATCGGCCAACAGAAATGCATAAGTGCCTATGTCTTGCATGAGAAACATTTGTATGCAATGAGGATAACATTGTTTTGCTATTCCTAATCAATTAAGCTATACTATGTGTGATAACTTTTTCACTTGTATAGCTTGATTGACCGAAAATAACAAAGCAATACTATTCCAGTTTCATAAAAGTTTTTCTAGTCTTGTATTGGATACAATTATATTAACAGAACAGAAGATCAACACTGAACCATATTTAGGAATAGGAACTGCTATTACTCCACATGTCTTCTTTAGTTGCCGTCCTTCATTTGTTTTACAAAAGGGAAAGCCAGAAAATTTATGTTTACCATCCAACTGTTTCATTTATGATATATATTATTTTGAGAAGGTAAATTCTGATTGTTGATATTTCTGATTTTGGAAAGGGTCAAGAACAACTGGCATCCTTCAAGCAAATCTTGGCCAGCTTCCCAAGTGACTGCAGAGCTGCTGGAACTATCAATGAAATCTCCCCTCATCTGTGTTTCATATGCCTTTTACATTTAGCCAATGAGCATGGCTTGAGCATCCTTGGCAACACCAATTTGGATGATCTCAGCATACGCCTTCCTTAGCTCTCTGTTTATGATTGAAAAGGAAATGAATGAAAAGTGTGTTTAAACGTGTACTTTACAACTCATATTTATTTATAATAATATCCTGCTGTTCCTTTCAATATTTTATTTTAAATTGGTCTTGATGACAAGGATGAAGTTGATATTGGATTTTAATTTCTTGGTCTTCAGCAAATCAAACTAAAAATATAATGTGTCCCATTAAAAGCAATGTTATTTTTTAATCAAAAGCAAGAAATATTATTCAAAAATAACAAAACCGTAGACTATTTACTCAATCAATCAAATGACTCCTCCCAAAAAAAAAAAAAAAAAAAAATTTTAAAAAAATTCAATCAAATGACAAGGCAGGCAAATGTGGCCCTTGAAAAGTACCACCGAAAATATCAATTGAAACAAACCCCACGTTTCGTTCAGAAAGGTAGGACATGGGCACACACAGCCCTATCCTGATCACAATCAATCCTGATCACAATAAAATCTTCTCATTCAATTACAAGATAAATAAACAATGACTTCAATGAGCTGTGATGCATTTGTTTGTGGCAAGATTCTCAACGAGTTGCATGCTGCTCATTTATTTTTGCGTTGGACGCATATCATGTGCTAATTATTTAGAGTTTTAAGTTTGCAAGAGACAGATAATCATTGTGGCCTTAATCAACTCTGTAGACATGTGGCTTAGCCAACTTCGTTAGAATGAATGTGCTCCTCACTCTGCATTCCGATTTCAAATTTCCTTTCTTCGTGTTTAGATTGAAATATCCATGTCCCTGTTCCTGAACATAAAAAAGAAACTTAAAACTCGTATTTCAATCGTTATAAAAAATGCGAAGTTATTAATATACCTGAACCATACATATGTGAGGTTTTTTTTAAAGCGACAAACATCTTTTATTTGTCCCTTTTTTGGGGATACAGATTTTCAGATGAATTTTTCACGTTTTTTGTGTGTCAAAAGTAGCCGAGAAAGACTACAGAGCATTTATAACTAAAGCTCTTACCTTTAACCTCACAACTACAGCTGTAGCAAAACCACAAACATCTCTCCACTTCACAACACAAAATCTCAAAATCTCAAAACCCAAAACAAAATTAAAAATTTATATAAAAAAACCCATGTCTTTCATGATGAGCATGACGCCTGGCATCCCATCATCATCCTCATCCTCAGCACCCTCACCACCATCATCACCACCGCTCTCTTCACCGCCAGTATCACTTCCGGTCAGTACGATCCCCGGAACCTACGGCTGGCCGCTTCTGGGGCCCATCTCTGACCGCCTGGACTACTTCTGGTTCCAAGGCCCTGAAACCTTCTTCAAAAAACGCACTGACAAGTACAAGAGCACTGTGTTCCGTACAAATGTCCCTCCGAGCTTTCCTCTGTTTCTCAACGTCAACCCCAACGTTGTGGCTGTTCTGGACTGCAAGTCCTTCTCGTACCTCTTCGACATGGACTTGGTCGAGAAGAAGAATACTCTTGTTGGTGACTTCATGCCCAGTGTTAACTTTACAGGGGGCTTGAGGACCTGTGCTTACCTTGATACCACTGAACCACAACACGCTAAGGTATGCTCTTACATGAACTCATGTGGATACTTTTTTGTTTTTGTTTTTGTTTTTGAAAATGTTCAGATCCGGAAATGTTCTTTCCCAAATATAGTGTCTAGCAACACAAATATTTTATATTATTATATCTAACGACATAAGCATTTATCTAACAACATAAAATCTGGCAAGAAACATTACTCGATCGCACTTATAGATTCGGGTTCATTTACTGGTCCGTTGGTTTACCGGTTTATTAATTGCCATATTTTAAGAAGAAGAGAACAATTGTGTCGAGCAATTGAAGATACTGTGGCTTGTTTATGTCTGTTGCTGAACCAGAAGTAGATTCTTTCATCAGAGTAATGGATGAGAGACTTGTTGGATATGTTTTCCTGGAGAATGAGGTTGCTGAAAAGTCCCAAAATGGTCCAAATGTGTCAACACACTGGTTTATCTTTTGGCATATGTTTAGGCTGTGAGTCAAGCTAATCCAAAATTTGTACCAAGAAAATTGTGAGTTCTACAGGACCCCTACTCCTGGGACCATTACAACAATTGTTGGTGGTCCTAACGTCCAGTTGAATGTGAGATAGATAATCTTAAATTTTGAGTGGACTGAGATTAACAGATTGCTCAGTAAATTGGGATTAATTTTCCACGGGTTTGGTCAATGGTCTCTCTCCGTTTAAAACACTTGTGTGAAATAGGAGTGCACTTTTTTGTTATCTTCGGCCAATCACGGCATGCCACACGTGATAACTTTTCACGTGACAGCATGTGATTTGTTGAGGATAGCAAAACAGTGCAATTCCTGTTTCATACAAGTTTTTCTGCTATTTCTCAGTACTCTCTTTTTTTTATATGTATAAAATGAACTACTACCTTTTCATCTAAAGTTACCATGGTGATTAAAGTATCATCTTGTTGTTATATGCTTATTTCTTGTTAAGCTAATTACAATCTTAATATCTTCTTCACAGATCAAGAACTTTGCCATGGACATCTTGAAAAGAAGCTCCAAGGTTTGGGTGCCTGAGCTCACTGCTAACCTCTCCACCATGTTTGACACAATAGAAGCAGAAGTGTCCAAGGATGGGAGTGCCAGCTACTTGATCCCACTCCAGAAATTCATTTTCAATTTCCTCACGAAATGCGTAGTTGGTGCTGACACAGCAAGCTCACCCAAGATAGCTGAGTCCGGTTACGCCATGCTCGACCGGTGGCTCGCCCTCCAGCTCCTCCCCACTGTCAAGATTGGTTTGCTTCAGCCTCTGGAGGAGATTCTCCTCCATTCTTTTGCATACCCATCTTTTCTTGTGAGTGGAGACTACAACAAGCTTTACCAATTTGTTAAGGAACAAGGTATGTTACCAACAAACTGTTTCTACTTACATTTAGTAGCATATTGTAGATTACATCTTTAGGGAAACGTTCTCTTGACATATTGTTTATGGACCACCAATCGAGTTGATTATTATGTGAATATATTGTCCAGATTTAACATAAACATTTATCTGCTGACATAAGTTTGACAAGAGAATATTACCGTACATCTTACACAGATATAATATAGGCTATTAGAGATATGTTCTATAACGTGGTCGATAAATCCGGTACAAATGACATTCCTCAACAAGTTTAAGCTTGTACATGTGCATGAACACAAATTATGGAATTGTTTACAGGTAAAGAAGTAGTGAAGAGAGGTGAAACCGAGTTTGGACTGAGCCAAGAAGAAGTAATTCACAACCTTCTGTTTGTGCTTGGTTTCAACGCGTTTGGTGGGTTCTCTGTCTTTCTACCAACGTTAATAAGCACAATAGCTAGTGACACCACCGGCTTGCAAGACAAAATAGTCAAAGAAGTCAGAGAAAAGGCCGGTTCAACTTTGACTTTCGACTCAGTTAAAAATTTGCCACTGGTTCAGTCTGTAGTATATGAAACACTCCGGTGCAACCCGCCGGTTCCTCTCCAATACGCCCGGGCCAGGAAGGACTTTCAACTGAGTTCACATGACTCGGTTTTTGACATCAAGAAGGGTGAGTTGCTTTGTGGGTATCAACCGCAGGTGATGAGGGATGAGAAAGTTTTTGATGAACCAGAGACTTTTCAACCGGACCGGTTCTTGAAAAATAAGGAGTTACTGAACTACTTGTACTGGTCCAATGGACCGCAGACCGGCTCACCAAGCCAGTACAACAAACAGTGTCCTGGAAGGGACACTGTGATCCTCACGGCTTGCTTGTTTGTTGCTTATGTGTTTCAAAGATATGATTCAATCACTGGGACCGCAACTTCAATCACAGCCCTTGAAAAGGCCAAGTAAGAGAGCAATGTGAGTGATCACCGTCGCTGAAATGGGGATGTGATGGATGATGAAATAATGTATTTTTGGCTGTTTTTGTAAATTTGGTGTCGTTTAGGGTTTGTAGTCGATTAAAGCGGACAGATACTTGAGGGAAGAGGACAAGTTGGGTGTGCCCAGATTAATTAAATAAAAGTGAGCAGAATGTGAAGAAGGGTTTATACTTTATTGTGGTGGGGTGGATCAAGGGTAGCCCCACTCCACTTGAACTTCTTTGGCTCTGTTTGGTATGATTTGACAAATTGACACGAATGAGTTCACATTCCTTTCAAAAAGCATTCATGCCCTCTTGATAGCAAAATTTCCTTTCGTACACCTATGTGCTAGGTACATAGGTAGTATACACTGTTGGATGAGCTTTAAAAGCATTGAATGATTAGGTTCCTCCCAAACCAAGATTATTAGGATGGCCAACATGATCTTGCCCCTCATTTTTCGCAATATATTGTCTATGGATCTTGTAGCTTTTTCATAAGAAATTTTTGTATACTTGCAATCTTTGTATGCAACTTTTCACTCACAGAACATGATTAGCAAAACTATCACATTCTAAGGATTGAGAAGTTGCATTGTATACTACAGTCTCGGTGTGACAACTTTTCATTTTTTATCAAGGAAAGGAGGAACAATTCGAACTTGAAATTGCTTCTAAGAAGCGCAGTACCACTAAACTGAAAAAGTAACGCGTAGTGGTTTGATAATCTTTCCACTTCTCTAGTTTAAGAGTTCTTCCTTGCAACCCCCAAAAAAAAAAGAAAAAAAAGAAGAAAAGGTTTCTTCCCATATTGAATCCCATCTCACCTGTTGCTGGTCTTTGGACTAGCATAAGTCCCACTTGCCCACAAGCTGGGCTTTGCTTCCCTAATTAACTCAAGGACATCATGGATGGCTGGCCAGCCTAGGTATTGGGACAGCCCAGTTTTGTATATGCCAAAACAATAATTTCAGCCTATGTAAGTGTACTTAGAATCCTCTCAAGAAGTGAAGCTTTCCTACATGTTTTCCCACCACTCATGCCCAATATTGTTAGTTTGGATCAATAGCAGCTAGCAGCCTCCACCACCTCTTATCAGATCTATGGAGATTTTTAGACCAAATACAAAAAGAATTCAACATTCCTTAAACAATGAAGCCAGGATTTAGACAACCATCCATACTGATATTTAATGAAGAATTCCTGCTTTCAGTCTTACGTGTGGAACATTCAACTATAATTGGGTGGAGAATTGAGATGATCAGGGTTCTTGACAACATTCATTGCTTTTGAAATGCTAGATAACAACTATGTTCTCTATACTTTTAACTGTAAATACAAATAATTCAGCCTGGTAAATATAATTGATTGCATATCATGCCCCATTTAAGTTGAAAGTGTCCTAATAAGAGTTTATCACTAACCAAGAGAGGAAGTACCATGTTGAAGAAGATTAGCCTTTGGCTGTTCCATAATTGCCACAAAGGGTTTCTACACAGTCTGAACGTTTCCTTGCGTCTGAGTATTAGACTTTGTAACCCCTTCTTTCCATCCTCTTTGACGAGCCCTAAGCTCCCATGTTGCTGTCAGTTTCCTCTGTGCCTCTAATGTTGCTTCAGCTTTCTCCCTTGCTTCTTCACATGTTTCCATCCCTGAATTGCACTTGTCTGCTTCCTTCTGATACTGGGATGCAATCTTCTTAGCCTCCAGCAGAGCCATATCAGCTCGTTGTTGATTTTCTAAAGCTTCAGCTTCCCGAAGCTTCAACTCTTCAGTCAAAAGATCCACAAAATTTTTCTCGGTGTCCTCACTCACCTCTGGATCATGCTTTGCACAATCTGCATAATATGTGCCAAAGACATAAATACACAGTGGAAGCTTCTAAGGATTGAATGAAATCTGAAACCTTCGTGCAGCCCTACCTAAATTCTAAAAACCAAACTTTTGAAAACCACAACCTTGTAATTTGAGATGCAACTTAACCTCCATAATTCAAGGTAATAAGTATTTGAATTATTTAGATGATCGTTCAACCAAAATAAGAATGAAACGGATAAGCATCAAAGACGCAAATCCATCCTTCAAGTAAAATCAGCAATTTTAAAGAGCGAGTTAAGATTGACAAAAAGAGATAGGGCACAGGAAAAAGAAAAGGCCAGAATTCAGTTATGGTCCAATGAACGAAATCTACTAGGCTGGGAGCTCTTGATGCAGTCTCAACAGTAAAACGTGTAGTGTGGAGAAACCACACACATTCTACAGAATCATCTAGATGATGTTGAGACAGAATTTGAGAAAATAAAAGTGAGCAGGAAAGTTTGCAATACTGCAAGACTTCACATTTCTTCCAGAAAAATTTGTCTATTGGAGAGTGGGATCTGAAAGTGAAAACTTCGCGACAATGATACTGGATTGAATGATACTTGCTACAATATCAGTCCTTAAAAGGTAACACCTCAGGGAAAATGAATTATCTAACATAAACAGGGGACAATTACTTGCTTTATGGCAAGGAGAAGATACTAAGTAGTCAGTTATATCACAAAGCAATCAATCTAGAACATCATACATGCAGAACAAGTTAATTTGCGGTGAAGAGACTAACCTGCAAATGAAATGTTGCTGAGTCCTGCAGAACAAGAACAAAGCAAGCTGAGTACACATCTGATAGTGATGACAATCAACTAATAATAAAGTAAAATCAGCTGAATGAAGTAACGCAATTGATTAAAAAAATCCCAAATTGATCACAACCAATAAAAGCTACCAACTTTAGATATGAAAAATAATGGAATGAATCAGTGAACCCAAATGGGATTTTGAGCTCATTGGCATCAAATCAGTACAAAATGTGCTAAACTCAACAAAATAAAAAACGTAAAAATAAAAGGGATCCAATCAGATCTAGCCAAAATGGATCATGGGCAAGTGAAAGAAGAACAAACAAGAGCAAATTACCAATGGGGATGGAGAGGAGAGGCTGAGAAGAGCAATCACAGGTGCAAGGAGGGCAAGAAGATAAGGAAGAAGAAGATGAAGAGTGGGAGACGGCAGCTAAACCCTCCATGAAGTGCCAGTAGAGAGGTGGGCCCACTATGTACCCGGCTATGCAGACCCCAACTATCACCAGCCCCGCCTTCAACACTGCCGGACTCATCGCCATCTCTCTCTCTCTCTCTCTCAATCTGGGTTCTTCCTCAGCTTGTGAAATCGAATCGAAAGTCCAGAGCTTTGGAGCAGGCAACGTCGATTCTTAACGGTTTTTCACGGCCCGACTGCCGTATAGTTTTAGTTGGGACTTGTGAAGATCAAAGATGGCTTCTTTACATCTGCGAAAGCCTGTGAGACTGTGACCGTGTTTTTATCCTTTTTTTTATTAATTTGAGAGTGAAACACTTTTGCCAGTTGGTCCATTTCCATTTTCATTTCCCAGTTTATTATTTTGTGTTAATAGTCAAATTCATTTTTTGGTTTTGTGTTATCACTAATAATTTACTCTTACATATTTTTTTTGGTAAAAATTAATTCAGACATTTTCAACCTTTATTATTATTTGATTTGTTAATTATTTTTGTTATTTTTTAACCAGTGTAACATAAGTTAATGTTGAGTTATTTGACTTGATTAGTTAAAATATACATTTGTTTCACACAAAAGTAATGTTGTTTTAATAATTTTTTAGCCTTTTAGTTTGAAATAAGTTATAATAAACTAATTTAAGTTTGTTACGAGTTTATAGTCTCTATTTTAGTTTAATAAAGCATGTTAACACATATTTATATTGGCCCTTCGTAGAAAGACTTTTTTTTAGATGCTGTTGTTGATGTAGCATTTTAAAGTTATATTGACTCTTTGTAGGTGGATTATAGATGCAATTTCGTATATTTAAAAAGAAAAATAAAAAAGATTTTGATTTGCATATCAAAGTCTCAAGTTCGAATCTTATGAAATCTTGTAGTGTGTGTGAAAAAAAACTTTGACGGAATATCACTTACCTATATATATAAATCCAAAGATAGAAAACAGTAATTAAATGAGAATAATATGGTAAATTCATAAATTCATACTTTTTCATATTTAAAAAAATTTAAATTAAAAAAAAATCTGATAATGGATCTTATTTTTATAGAATACAACTACCAATTATATTTTTTAATTCTAAAATAATTTAAAATTTAAAATTCATAAAAAAAATTAAAAAAATTTTATTTATAAAAAAAATATAATTGAAAAAAAAACCTTTCTCGCAGATATGAAAGCATGTGCGCAGAGGTTAATATCAAAAAAAGCAAAATAAGAATACAGAGCTGAATTTAAATTTTATTTATTTTTTAATTTTCAGAATTATCCGTATCCCGAGTGAACAGAGAGAGAATTCAACAGAAACTGGTGGGAAGTAATACTATGCGATCTAGTAACTCTGTGCCCCCTCAGTCACTGAACCACCGCCCTATCCCAAACCCAGAGACAGAGAGAGGGAGAGACCAGCAAGCCTGAAAATGGCGATGGAAATCCCGACGGATATGATAAAGGAGGTGCAGATCTCGCTTCGGAGAGAAGCGAAGATGTCGTCGTATGACCCAGACGACATGCCGTTGCCAAATCTACCATCCGTCGAAGAAACCATAGCGGATTTGGATCCATCCCCGCCGTATCTACGGTGCAAGCATTGCAAGGGCAGATTGCTGAGGGGCGTTCAGTCAGTTATTTGCGTCTTCTGTGGCAGAGAACATTACAAGGACCTCCCTCCTGACCCCATCAATTTTCGCGACACTTTTGGCTACCGGTGGTTGCTCAAGTCCCTGAGCTTGGATGGATCGGTATGCGACTTAATTTTGTATGTTTTGTTTGGTTGATGAGAAAATTGAGGTTAAGAGAGAAAAAAAGGGGTTCTTGTTGTGTTTGGTTGAAGGGAAAACGAGAAAGAAATGAAATTTAGATTCCCTAATTGCTTTTCTGGAATGAAGTTATTTTTATTTCAGGGAAAATTAGAAGGAAAAAAAAAACAGGAAATTTAAGAAATTATATTATCTCGCTTCTAGATGATGAAAAAGATTGAAGCTTTGAATGTTTTCGTTTACTAATTTGTTTTACGAGCTCTTTTTAGAAGCCCGGCGGAGTGATGAAGTTGATTTCACATTTCCTATTTGAAGCTATTTGTGTTATCATGTAGTGTATAAAAAAACTAAAAGCTTGTAGCCAATTTTGGGATTATGCAGAAATTTAGGATAGTACGTTGTATATGATTTTTGTATCACAGTCTACTTGGCACTAAAGATTATGAACAGATCACACTCAGAACTTTCTTAGGTGCCACAGATTTTTGTCCATTTATTCTGAACTCATATCACATATGTCAGAAATTATAGTTTTGTTTGCTAAATATGAGGAGTATTGTTCTGTCATCAACGTAGGCTGTATACTTTAAATAGAGAAGACTTAGTGAAGTTTGAGACTTTGGTATGCAGGAGATAGTAGAATTACCCACTGGAGCAGATGAGTTCAACAGAGGACAGACTGCACGGAAGGATGATTTAAGTCTGTCTGATCTTTTGAATCTTGAAATAAAATGGACCTCTAAGCCAGAGAAAGTTGAGACTGATTTCTCAAATAAGACACCTACTCAGCCCAAAAGCTTACCAGATTTGGCTGGAGTCAATCTCGACAACTTTTTTTCTGAAGGAAAAAGAGATGCTGCAGCTAATATTTCTGACGAGCAGCTGTTTGAGTCTAGCACACAGACTTCCGGTGAAGAAATTAATGCTTTCGAAGTTCGTGAAACTCTTAGTTTGTTTGAGAATGTACAGCCTTTCGAGACAGTTGTGCAGTCTACTGAAGGAGAGAGTGGTGATTCCTTTTCTGGTTGGGCGGCAAATTTTCAGTCTGCTGCTTCTGAAACCCTTCCTCATGCTTCTGAAACTCTTCCTCATGCCTCTGAAAACCTTCATCAAGCTTCTGAAAACATTCCCCAAGAATCAAAAGTAATTGACCCCTTTGTGGGTTCCACAGTGGATCTTTCAGCCCACATAGACACAGTATTCAGATCTGCAGTAGACTCAACTGATGAAAAATCAAACCATAGTATGACTGGGTCTGCACCCTTGACTACTGACTGGTTTCAAGATGATCTATTGGGTGTTTCCAACTCTGGGTTTGCTGGAGGTCCTGAACAGTTTGAAACTCTTGCTGAGGTGAAGGGTATAACTGAGAATGTGAATAACTCTTTTCCTGCTGATGTTGATTTTGTTCAAGACAATCAATTACAGACCACTAGCAACAAGGCCCCTGATAATAAGACTACTGATGAGGATGAGGATTCATTTGATGCTTGGAATGATTTTGCGAGCTCAAATAGTGCACCAAATCTTGCTGATAGTTCTTTAAAACAAAGTATTAATCAGACGACACCTGTTGACCAGACTTCTGTAGTGGATTTGTTCGGCACAGCTAGCAACTCCGGGGACTTGAATTTTGGTAGCATATCGCAACCGGATTTCTCAGCAGGAGCATTTAACAGTTCCAATGGTTCAACTGTAGTGGATATGAAGCAGGCAGACTCTTCTGTTTTGGACAGGTGCGTGCTTGAGCCTACCTATTTGGTTGTTATTATAGCTTCAGAATCCTGGTTTGAACTACCGTGAAACTTATTTGAATGTTTAATGTTTGCATTTGTGAATGTAGTACATGAAACTTGATGGAAAAGGCTTTGATCCGTACTTTGAACAACCTAACTTAACCATATTTTCTGTTGCATGTTTAGTTTGGCTGATCTGAGCACAAAAGTTGAAAAAAAATCTGAAGATGTTGAGGAGGGTGGAGATGTTTCTGGTGCAAGAGCAGGGTCAAAATCTGAAGATGCGGAGAGAATAATGTCACAGATGCATGATCTCTCTTTTATGCTTGAAAGCAGTCTTTCAATTCCTCCCAAGCGAGATGAATTAGATTCGCATTCCCAAGATTGAGACCCAATTTGTTTGAGTTTCTATCAATGCAATGTTTGCTGTTCATTCTGTATTCTAGATCTATTTGTTCCATTTATTCACAATTTTGTATTTATTATTTTTTGTTTTATAATCTTATGTAGAAATGGTAAGCCAGATTAGAAAGAAATGAGAATTGGTTGAATGCCCACTTACCCCTCAATTATATTTTTTATGGTTCAAAATACTAATTTGCCATAGCAATTTTGTTGAGGAAGAAAGTGAATTTATAGAATAAGTATGGAAGAAAAAAAGTGATTTGGGGTTTTGGGGGGTGTCTGTCAGACAACCATGTGACCACCCCAGCCAGCTTGATCAGCGGCCGAGAACGATCATCTACTGCCACAATGATCGGAGACCACGAAGCTGCTAATCACGCTCTGATCACAACGGTCATGGTTCATCCACCAGACTTTGGTTCCTGTCTCCTTAGTAATCAAGGATACAGATGTACAACCTATAGAACAGATCCTGTCCAAGTAAGGTCGTGCACTATCAAGCACGAGTGAGCATTATGAACAGCACTTATCTCTGTCCAGCGGCGATGTGGGACAATGTTGCGCTTATCCCTGCATACATGTGATTCACAAAGACAATGACTAAATCCCATTGCACCTTTCTTAAAATCAAACACTGATTCTAATTCATGCTAAAAGCATTCAGAAACAAAGCAATTAACATTAAAAACTAACAGTCTACAGTTGCATTTAGTCTAAAACTTGATACACGAGAATTACAACGAGAAAGAAAGTACGACTATATTCTTCATTCTGTGTGGATGGTATTTCTTCTGTGGTGGTGGTGCCTGATCATCATGGATGGATGCCATGGTTTGCCATTCAGCCTTTAGCCACGCGACCATTGGACTCGGCACCTGATCCTCCATTAGGCTGCTTCCCAGCTGCTCCATTAGGCTTCCTCCCTGCTGCAACGTTGCAATACAGGCGCTTCAGATACGACATGGCTACTGGGTCTTCCTGGAAAATAGAAGTGTCTCAGTATGAATCCTGGGGTTTTGATTGAAACTCAGATATCTTAAATACCTCTCGGCAATGGGGAAAAAAAAATTATGAACCGGGTTTAATTAATCCACCATTATAGAAGTGTTCAAAGTATGTCAAGAACTTACAGAGACGAGGTTAATGACTCTAGAATCCCTCAAGCTCCTAGGGAGACATAGGCTTAAGCTGTCAACGTCCCCGCTGTGAAAATTTCAAACACCAAAGTTGCTTATAATCAAACAAATGAAAGTAATGCCAATATCTCTGGACCCTTAAGAATAACTTAATTACTAACGTTAGACCATCTGAGAGCCTGAGAAAGCAGTGAATGATGAGCTTGAGCAGCCGGTGGGAGGGTTCTTCGGGAAGCTTATCGAGCATCCTGCTAAGAACTTGAGTGATGACATAGAATCTATCCGCGAAAGTGATGCAGTACTTCATTCCCTGATCACTGATCAGAATTCTTTCAATTATGAATGTGGCCACCTGTACATTCAAAGGCACATCAATCTTAAGCCTTATGATCAAACAAGGAGACAGAGATACAAAAAGGGTGCAATTCAACTTGTGATTTCCCTTTTAAAAATTCAAAAAAAAGCGAGGGACTTGTATCTCAAGTGGTTAAAAGCATTTGATCCTACATCATCCGAGGTCCTAGGTTTGATTTATCCCCTAGTATCACTTGTATAAAAAAATGTGATTTCCCTATTCCAGGCAGAAAATTCCTGTTATCTGTGTGTTTTGTTTCCAATTTACTAAATTCAAGTGACAATTGCTACATAAATTACCATACAGAAATTCCCATATTACAGCCATGAGTTTTGGAACAATTATATGTATAAACTTCCTTGTTACTTACAGTTCTTGACAGTATAGTGCCGACTTCAATGCAGCGGATGCAGTAGCAGAACACTTGAGTTTGGAGAAGGAAAGTGATGATGTCTTCATCATTATCCTGAACAAGGAGGAAAAGGGGGTCCAAATTATCATTATTTCATTAAGTTAAAAAAGATTAAATTGTTCAAAAATAGAAATAAACATAATTTCACACATATACCTTCACAAGGGCACCAATAACACCCAAGCTGGACAGCCTCAGATATTCATAAGGTTTTTCCTTGCTCTTAGTGCCGAGGAAAGGGTAGATATACATTGGAATGTTGGCTGCACACAGCATGCATACAATTCAATTATATGCATTGCATGACTGCAAAACTCAAACTATAACTTCCTCTTGTTACTTTATAGGAAGCCCTCTTCTAGTAAGATACGTCCCAAAAGTAAATTAAGTCCTCATACCTGGGGCTCGTCTGGTGTCTAGTACTGGTTTGATAGGATAACTCGCTATATTTAAAGCATGTTTTGACTAAGAAACAAAATATTTTTTGACCAATTTGAAGGCGTAGAAGATGGATTATTCATGAAAAAACTTGTCTCATCTAATACCCAGTAAATAATAGGATAATAACATTTTATAACTTATATCCGTTTGAATCCCCCAAAAATGAAAAATTATTCACCTCTACTTTCATTTCCTCCTTCAACATACCTTAAATTTAGTGACTTATCCAATCCATTCCAATTGTAGGAACTAAACGAGCCCATTATTTTAACAAACTTACCTTTGACAAATAGATTTCTTGTCTCTGGATGAGCAGCTACGCACTGTAAAAACAAAATAATAAACATATTAAATGCCATTTACTCGTACAAAAGCAACATGACAATTTAAGCTTACTTTCGTAGGTAATAATTCATTAGAGCAAGAATAAAGAATAGTCACCTCCTTAAAAACCATGGCAAATACTATTCATTTTTTTTGTTTTTTTCACAACTTTGTTTACTTAAACAATTAATTTGGATAACATTTTCGGATAAGATTTTTGGGTTCCTACCTATGAAAAATCAAAGATTTTTAGCGGAGGTGCAATATTGACTAAGTATGAAAAATGATTTTTCAAATAATCATTTTCTCAAGAAAATTTTTGGCGGCTTTTAACACATCAAATAAGAAAACTTGATTTTATGGGATTTTAATATGAAATATATATTGACTTAATGAGCCATCATTTTTAGCCTAAATCGTATTTTGCACTAAAACCGATTTTTCATATTTTGATTTGGTGGGAATTTGATTTTCTAGTATTTTTATTTGAATCCAAATGGGGGGTACTTCCTTATTTACATTGTAAACTTAAGTAAATGGAGTAATATAAAAATAAATAAAAGTAAAAGGACAAAGACATTTACTTAAATGTTGAAAATGGAAATAAGGTATAGATAATTTTTTGGTATTTTTTATTACAAAAATATTGGTTGTTGGTGTTAAAAGTGAAGAGTATTGGTTGTTATTTATAGAAAACAATTTCAGTATTTTTTTTACATTTTTTTCGATTTTTTTCTTTTTTTTATTGGGAACAAAGGAAGTCATCATGACATCATCTCAACCCGCAGGCAAGCATGCAGGCCGAACCCCACCTCGGGCCAGCCCAGGCTGCTGGCCCCCACCTCTTGCCCGGGCTCCATTTTGTTGCTGGAAACGCCTACAGTTGTATTGCTGGAAATGCTCTTACAAGAATAAAGAATTCATAAAAACCATCATTATCATTAATTCCTAAAATGTATGTGATCAAAAGTTCTCTTGAATTAAAGTATGAAGAGACTGACATGAGAATTAAAGAGAAAACAAAAATGATAGAGCGAGTACATATAGGTAGGTAGATATAACCTGATATAGAGAGAGTGTGTTGCATGCTCGATTTGATGCCTCCTGGGTAAGAAGATGTGGAGATGTGACCATTGGGTACACCTCAAGTATTTCCTAAAATCATGAGAATATAAATAAATCATCATGAATATCAATCTCGAAAATTAAGAAATTTGCAATGAGAAACATCATAATATATATATATAGGGAACAAAATCTTATATAGCTAACTCAATTATCCAAGTTATCTGTCGTTTAATTTTTCTGCGTTTAGGGGTTAATCCCACTCCGTTTCACCGATACAAAAAAAGATTCCAAGTTACGCGCCATACCTTTAACAATGTATATGTGGTGCCAAAGGAATGCCACAGCAATGGAGCCAAGTCCTCACGAATTTCCCTGATCTGTATATTGAGGAACACAAACAATTAATAAAAATTCAAATAAAGAGAAACAAAAAAAGTACCCAGTAATATATATGCATGTGGCTAAACTTTTATTTTTTCATTTTTTATACAAGTAATATTCTAAACTACAAGAAAGGGGATTGAAAGAGTCGGAGCACATCCCTCTAACTAACTTGACTAATCTCATGTATGCATATGTGACTAAACTAACCACAGAGATTTGCTCGTACAAAGCACGTGGCAGATATAGACTAGGGAACATGACATGCAAATACATTTTTTATCTTGAAAAATTATAGAGCTAACACTGTGAAATCGTTTTGAGCGACATGAATCATATACAAAAGTATACCAAGAAATATATGCATATGAAATTAGATAAGAAAATGATAATGTATATAATGATCATGATCACCTTAGAGAGGCGTTGCAGTGCGTTTTCTCGGGTACGTCTATCGCGAAGCTCAATAATCCACTGCTCCACATTCACCTTTTTGAACGGGTCAGCATCATTAGGCCGGGTCGACTCTGAGTTGTTTTGACCCGATGTAGCTTCATGTGGCGGTGATGATGATTGATCGCCGAGCAAAGACTCAGTGATGATAGCCATTAATTATTGGAGAAATGAATTAACAATGCCAAACAATAAAAGAGACGAAAATGCCTTGGTCTCTTCAGATCTCCATTTTCTTGTCTAGTGTGCGTAGTGAGGGAGGAGAGTGAGAGGATTGGTATGGAGGCGTTTGGTTGGGACTTGGACTCCTTCAAGAAGGCCTCTTATTGAGTTTTTATAGCCTGGCAAAAGTAGGCCTTTTGGTATTTATTTTACTTTCTTTCCTTGTTTTTGGATATAGGTTTTTTTAAAAAAAATTTAATTTAAATTCGGTAATTTTCAGAATATTTATTGTGTGCGACTTGCATACTCCGCTGGACTTTCACTCGTAAAATACATGGGGCCCCAATGTTTTTCCTGAGTTTTCTTAACTGTGGGTGAGAAAGCGCGTTGGATTGAAAGAGAATTCCTTAAATCTCATAGCTTGAATGCTACTTAATTATGATGCAGCACATTTACATGTGTCATTCATTGGTCTCTCGTCCGTAATCTAGAATCTAATTGTAATTAGTGGGAGTCAAAATTCTTAATTTTTGTTGTATTTAGTCAATTTTGGTTGGAATTAGTCATAAATGCGTATTGTTATTTTACAGCTCTTTTAGGGTTTAAGGTTTTTTTATAACATGTGTGGATAGTCGTAGTTTTGTATTATAGTAACCATTTTATTGGTTAATTAAGGCATAATGGAAGTTTCTATAATTCTCGTTTCCCAAATATTATAACTACAAAAAAGAACTTCACTATATGAATAATGAATTTGCCTTGTACAAGAGTAGATTATTATTTATAAGTAAAATCTGAACATTTATTTAGGGCCAGTTTGGTGTTGTTGTGCTGTAAAAATAATTAAAGTTTCATTAAACTCAGTCGAATTTGTTGTGAAATCTTTTACCAAACATGTTGGGCTTTCAAAATTTTCAAAATAATCACTTATAGCCCCAGTGCCAAACGATCACTGGTGTTAAACAAACTTTAAAATTAATTGTACACCCTATTAACAAACTATTTATTGAATTACTAATTTACTTTAATATAAAATGCATTATATTGACAAATTATTTTAATAAGTACACTATTCCCTATATTCAACCCTAATCAAATGTAAGAAATGCCATGGAATTATTTGTTTGATACAGAATCGTTGAGATAACAATCTAGCGGATACATGCTCCATGTTGGGTTCTTTAAGGGTTGTGGATGATTCATATAAATAAATAATTTATTGGATGAAAGTTGAGTCAAACATAGAACATTCTCTTGGTTTCTTTTTTATTTGTTTTTCTATTTATTATTTGGTTCTGGAGGAAGAAGGAAGAGTAATGGGACCTAAAGCAGATTTAGATGACTATGAATATGAGCAATGTAGAATTTCTAGTAGGTTAATTTTAAATTCATCCAGTAATAACTAGAGATTGGAAAACAAATCTAAAACAACTTACAATGGCTGTAACATCTTCAACAAAATCGTCTCCAGCTGCGGAGGAGGCATTGGGTTTGGTGTTATTTGATAGGGTATAGGGGTATTTTTAGTAATTAAATAGGGTGTTTATATTTTGATTTAAATATTAAGATGTACTTAGATTATATGATGTATTTAGTCAATTTTAGAGTTTGTCTAGCAACACTACTTATTTATTACATAAGCTGACAAGAAAAGGATGAAAGAAAATAGTACATTAGTTAGGTTAATTGCCCTAGTTCCATATGCTGCCATGCAAACTAGGCTAAACCAAACATTTAATAAACCCAATAAGCTGTTTGGATTATACAAAATAACTTAAATTTTGTATATAATATTTGAATGATACAAAATAACTTAAATTTAACAAAATCTGAAAACATCATAGAAATAGTGAATAATTAAGGAAAAGGGTTGATGTCAATTCTATTGTTCATGTTAATCTTCATAATTATTCAAAAGTTACTGCTTACCTCCTTCCCTCTAAGGAGATACTTCTTCTTCTTACGAATCACAATTTGACAAATATACAAAAATAATTCATCAAAAACATTATAAAAAATAAAAAAAAACTTATTCACACACGTCATACTCCTATTGATAGTAATGTAGAAGCTGCTATTTACAGGATAAGGAGGAAAGTATTTTCCTTATTCAAACAAAATACAATTAGGAAAAACAATAACAACATGGAAATTTTATCATATAGCCCAACCAAGAGGAACTATAGTCCATCAGCGGCGCAGTGGCAGAGGGATCCTTCCACAGAAGTGCATGAAAAGCAAGGCCAAGGCAGCTGATTTGAATATAGTAGGCATTGGAATTCCATATTTGCCCTTCCCAAACAACCCTTTGAGAAATGGCCAAAAACATAGCACCACCCAAACACAGCACATCATCTCACCTAGCCCCGCCCCATCCGCACCATGAGCTCGTGGTTGCATCCCAAACAAGCCCATGGCTAGGGCTGTGAAGTGCACAAACAAGAGGGTTGTGGCCGGCACATATATTGGAGACTCATCAAAAGTGAACCTACCAGCATTGGCATCATCTTTTTGGTCATCACTTGAAGAGGAATATTGGTCCTTTTGTGTGACTTCAAATGCCACCTCAGATATACCCAAAAGCTTGAATACCACGGTTACAACTCCAAATAGCGATGCAGTTAGATAGGGTATTTTCCCCGATGGCCCCATTCTCACATGGTTCCACCATTGCTTGATTGATAGGCCAAATCCCAGGTAAAAACGTAGGGTGTACAAAATCTTCATTAGAAACACGGCAACAAAGATTATGAGAGCCGGTTCTTTGACCTACATAAAAAATAGAATTCGAACTTGAAAATGAGATACCAATTTTTATTCACAAAATGAGGTGATAGTATTTGATTGATTTTTCAACAATGATTGTGAACGTATTTTGTGACGTCAGCATTATTGTACGGATTTGTGTTATTATAAATTAGTATATTAGTACTTCATAATTTGACAAAATTAAAATGACATGAATAGATGACTTAGTTTTACCTTGGGCAAGAAACGTGAGTTGGTAATGATACAGTACGCTGGCAGTATAGTATAGCATAGATCAGGAATGGATTTTAGGCCCCAAATTAGCACGGTCGTGTAGGCCAAGCACTGCCTAAACTCCAACTTAGCATAGAGGGTAGCAAAGATGGGACTATTTTTGCTGAACAAAATTTCTAGGAGGCCTGCGACCCATCTCTTCCTTTGGGTCAACATAACATGAGAAGATGAGGGTGCAGAGCCCATAAAGCCTGGTGGGTCTGGCATGCATAAGATGGACTTCCAGCCCCTTGCATGGATCTTCATCCCAGTTAGGATATCTTCTGTGACTGACCCATAAACCCAGCCTACCTGAAATGGATGAGCCCAACTATGTAAAAATTACTTCAGAGAGAGAGAGAGAGAGAGAACCACTTAGGACTCGTTTATGAGTGATTCTGGTCACATGCTTCTCCATAAAATCATTTTTGAGGAGAAGTACCTCCCACATACTTATCCATATAATCACTTTTAGTGATTTTAAGTGATTCTAGTGAGAGGATTATTGACATCTCCATAATCAATTCCAAACGAGCCCTTAAACTAATCAAGAGTCATATAGTTAAATTAAAACAATAATAATAATAAGAACAGAAAACATATTTAATTGCTCAAACCTTTGTCCCCCACAATGTATTGTGCTCGTACGAAGAACCAGCAACTTGGTTGGCTGCCTCAACAGCACCGGAAAGGTCATGAGGATGATCAATTTTCTCTGATAAAGTATGAGTTGCAGATTTGATTAACTCCGTGGAATTTCCAAACCGTTCTTGATCCAATGCCACATCCCTCAGATTTCCTTGGAAGTTAGAAAATTAATCAAAGTATAGATATGAAACTACTCCACATAATTAAAGCTATATCTTTGATTAATGAGTCTACTTATAAGGAATTTTAGGTACCTTCTCTATCTATCAAGGAAAAGCCGTAGATGACTTTACGTCTTTGAAAACATCCGGTCCCTGCATAGACAGGTCCTTGCATCCCAGCGAACCCTGGCCAAGATGTCTACAAAAGATAGCCCAAAAGTCAATTACGGTAGGTCCCTAACTAAATCAATGATGCATGTCTAGGTCAAACGATCCAAAAATATTTTTTGTTTTTATCAAAGAAAGACTTTCATTCAAACAAAAGCCAACATCAATACAAGTATAAATTCTAGCGCTACAATGTGGTCCTGTTAAAACCGACACATAAGTGAAATCCGACTCATAAATGAAATCCTATTTAGCAAATAATTAAAACATATAATAATGTGCGAGTGTGATTGTAAATATACGCACTTTTAGAGCGAGAACGAGTTGGTTTCCAAATGGATCATCTTTCAAAGTGTCGTAGTACATTTGTGGGTACTGAACAAATGCACCTTCTTTTTCATGCTTGAAGCCAAGCAATAGGCACACCGCATACAGAACGATCTTTGAATTGTTGGCATACATATCGCAGTCGACGTTCAACATAAATGGAGCATTTGTCATCACACCAGAGACCCTGGTCTATACATAATAAAACTCAAAAATTGGTCACTTGGAAAATCAGGGTATTTCTGATAAAATTATGTTGCAATTACTAGAATAGAATTTATGCAACGTGTATTTAAAACATTTAAAAAGCGAAATACTTTGGTTTTCTTTGGCTGAAAGGAAATTCTCACCAAAACATTCATGGCGCCAGCTTTGTGGTGATTTGATTGATCTGAACGCTTCTCCCTGGCTACATAAACTAAATGTGGCACCCCATTATTTGAAAGTCTTTCTTTGTTCTCCCATATTACCTGTGCAAACTTTATCCATTTTAGTGATTGAAAAGACAATCCTTCGAACACAGAGAGAGACAGAGAGACAGAGAGAGACAGAGAGAGAGAGCACCTTGATTATGGTGGGATGGTTTCTTTTGTCCATGTCAGCAAAATCCACATAGTCTCCAGAAAAATCAAGGGTTGCCAAATTTTGGACAGCAACTTCAATTTTTTGGCAGAGCTTTTGATACTCATCCTACAAAATCCAAGATGACATACAAAGATTTGTACCATGAGCATGAGGATGGCTTAGCCAGATATCTTGAACCTTTTGTCTTCTGTTTGGTGCTTACTATGTTCGGATATATACAAATTTAAACAGGCATAAGGCCAAATTCTACCTTCATTTTTGTCCATTCTTGTAGAAACTCGATTGGATTATCACTTGGCAATTTGGAATTGCCAGAGAAGTATCTGAATGGAGCTCTAACTTGAATATTATACTTTTTGCAAAAGGGTACCCAAAACTGAGCAAATTTAGAGGCTTCAGTGAGAGAGTAGAGGGTGAGAGGTGAGCAGCCATCATCAGAAACATAGCAAGCTAGCTTGTGAGATGGATAATCTACAGCAAGAAGAGAGAGCACTGTGTTCACTGTGATGATGGGCGGCTCTAGCTCTGCATCTGCTGTTGTCACAAACATGTCCACTGCAGGAAGCTCTGGCACCCTAATTAAGCATATTTATTAACATTAATTAATCAAACATGTTATCAATTTGGTCAAGAGATCAATATATATAATTGAGAAGTGACATACTGTTGCAAGAGGTTTTGAGGGTAAGTTTTGTATTCAACAGGGGTCCATTGGATGATGAGGGTGAGAACCCAATTGAAGGTAAACCAAGACTCACACAGGAAGGCAAGAAGCCAGACAAAACCATGGTCAGTGAGGGTGAGGAGACGATAAACAAGGAGACAGATGAAGAGGAACAAAATTGCAATTTCCTGGGCTCTCTGTAGTGTGTTAATTTGAAGGGGTGTTTTTTCACATAGAGGAAGAGATTGAGAATTAGCCATTTCGAAACAGATAGAGGGGTGGATGAGATTTTCAGTCTAAGGCGGCCAGTGCCAACTGAGTGGGTATATAGACACATATGATATCAGACAGGCGTCAGCATCAATCATTGTTATCAGTTCAACATTAATAAAACTTTTGACAAACAGATGAAGGCTAGTCGACATATATGTGCTTGGGGTAAGTTTACCATCTAAGTTTGATGTACATTGTTGGCTCCCTCTATAACCGCTTAGGTTTTTTAAGATTAATCGTTGTTTGACACCAACGATGTCCTAACACATGATACCATGAACAAAAATAACAAAAGATTGTAGCCTTTTTTATTTAGTTTTTATGTAGGAAATTATATGACTTAGACGGTGGTTGCATGCCAAACAAGCCGATGCCCAGGGCTGTGAAGTGCAGAAACAAGAGGGTTGTGGCCGGCACAAATATTGGAGACTCATCAAAAGTGAACCTACCAGCATTGACATCATCTTCTTGGTCATCACTTGAATAGTAATATTGTTCCTTTTGTGTGACTTCAAATGCCACCTCAGATATACCCAAAAGCTTGAACACCACGGTTACAACTCCAAGTAGCAATGCAGTTACACAGGGTATTTCCCCGCATGGCCCCATTGCCATTCTCATATGTTTCCACCATAGCTTGACTGATAGGCCAAATCCCAGGTAAAAACGTAGGGTGTACAAAATCTTCATTAGAAACACGGCAACAAAGATTATGAGAGCCGGTTCTTCAATCTACATGAAAAATAGCATCCGAACTTGAATACGAGAGGCCAAATTTTATTCACAAAATAATGTGATAGTATTTGATTGATTTTTCAACAATGATTGTCAACATATTTTGTGACACTAGTATTATTGTACGGATTTGTGTCATAAAATGGTATATTACTACTTCATAATTTGACCAAATTGAAATGACATAAACTAGATGACTTAGTTTTACATTGGGCAAGAAATGTGAGTTGGTAATGATACAGTAGGCTAGCAGTATAGTATAGCATAGATCAGGAACGGAATTTAGGCTCCGAATTAGCACCGTCGTGTAGGGCAAGCACTGCCTAAACTCCAACTTAGCCTAGAGGGCAGCAAAGACGGGACTATTTTTGCTGAACAAAATTTCTAGGAGGCCTGTGACCCATCTCTTCCTTTGGGTCAACATAACATGAGAAGATGAGGGTGCAGAGCCCATAAAGCCTGGTGGGTCTGGCAATCATAAGATAGACTTCCAGCCTCTTGCATGGATCTTCATCCCAGTTAGGGTATCTTCTGTGACTGACCCATAAACCCAACCTACCTGAAATGAGTCAGCCCAACTACGTCAAAATTACTTCAAATTCCATTTTGGCGAGTAATGTTTCGGTGTGACAGTCATATAGTAACAAATGTATTTACTTACTAATATTATAGTCTAGATTCATTTTATACAACTAATGAGTAACTTGTTAGTTAGTAATCTTTGCCCCCACACAACTCAATTAAACTCACATAATGCAATTATGCTCCCTCATGGACAAAGTCTTAGGTCCACCAATGTTAGTACTCTTTTGCCCCCACATAACTCAATTAATGTCTCATAATCCAACTATGTCCCATCATGGACAAAGTCTTTGGACCACCACAGTCCACCAAACTCACATGCTCAAAATCTTGAGTCTGTCGGTGTGACTGTAAACCCTACAAATCTTTTTCATTTTCATCAGTCACGAGAGCACAAAAGGTTTATTTAAGGTTTTTTAAGCTAACATTACGTTGCTGTTAGCTTGTTCAAGCAAGTCTTGTCTCCCAGCTTGTCCAGTTTGGTTGGCATAAATGGAGCATTTGTCATCACCCCAGAGACCCTGGTCTATACATAATAAAACTCAAAAGTTGGTCACTTGGTAAAATCAGGGTATTTCTGATAAACTTATTGCTAGAATTTATTCAACATGAAATACTATGGTATTATTTGGCTGAAAGGAAATTCTCACCAAAGCATTCATGGCGCCAGCTTTGTAATGGTGTGAATGATTTGGACGCTTCTCCCTGGCTACATAAACTAAATCTGGCACTGGCATTAGAAAGCCTTTCTTTGTTCTCCCATATTACCTGTGCAAAATTGATCCAAATTAGTGATTGAAAAGACAATCTCTCAAACAGAGAGAGAGAGAGAGAGAGAGAGCAGAAAAATCAAGGGTTGACAAATTTTGGACAGCAACTTCAATTTTTTGGCAGAGCTTTTGATACTCTTCCTACAAAATCCAAGATGACATACAAAGATTGTACCACGAGCATGAGGATAGCTTAGCCAGATATCTTGAACCTTTTGTCTGATGCTCACTAAATTCGGATATATACAAATTTAAACAGGCATAAGGCCAAATTTTACCTTCATTTTTGTCCATTCTTGTAGAAACCCAATTGGATTAGCACTATATAATATATGTACAAGTATAAAAAGATATAAGTGACATACTGTTGCAGGAGGCATAAGGCCAAATTCTATCTTCATTTTTGTCCATTCTCTTATCTGGATGTCCGCACGTTATTATCGTGCGGATGCTATCAGTAAACATACAAAAGCAGAGAGGTAATACAAAATACATGGCTCTGCACGATAATAACTTCCGGATGTCCGCATAGGAGAATTTCTGTATATATATATATATATATATATATGTACAAGTATAAAAAGATATAAGTGACATACTGTTGCAGGAGGTTTTGAGGGTAAGTTTTGTATTCAACAGTGGTCCATTGGGTGTTGAGGGTGAGAACCCAATTGAAGGCAAACCAAGACTCACACAGGAAGGCAAGAAGCCAGACAAAACCATGGTCAGTGAGGGAGAGGAGACGATAAACAAGGAGACAGATGAAGAGGAACAAAATTGCAATTTCCTGGGCTCTTGTAGTGTGCTAATTTTAAGGGGTTTTTTTTAACATAGAGGAAGAGATTGAGAATTAGGTATTTGGAGACAGATAGAGGTGGTGCGGATGAGATTTTCAGTCTATGGTGGCCAGTGCCAACTGAGTGAGTATATATAGACATACGGTATCACATCAGGTATCAGCACCTTCAAACAGATCAAGGCTAGCTGCAGCCCAATTGACATATTGCATATACACGTGCTTGGTGCAAGTTTACCATCTAAGTTTGATATCCATTGTTGGGCCACTCTCTCACTGCTCAAGTTTTTCGAGGTTAGAAGTTGTCTAACCTCAGTTCAATTTATGAGTGACTCTCAGCTCAATTTATGTTCCCTATTTCTTTGTTGGCTTGCAAGATGTATGATGGGGCTACACCTATATGTTTGTCTCTCTCCTCCTATTGGTTTACCTCTTCACGTGCATGGTGCAAGCTTGATACACGTTATCAACTCATTCTCTAGCAGCTTGAGTTTTTGAGGCTCACGATGACCTAACACATGATAATGCCATTTTAAAAAAATAGCATAAGATTGTAGGCCCTTTTGTTTATGTTTCTGATTTAGTTTTTCTCTAGGAAATTGTATGACTTAGATCGATGTTATCAAATGCAGAACACGCTTGCCAGTTTTACAATCAGATCTCGTTATACTTATGCTTGCCAGTTTTAGTCCAAATGCATAAAGTTGAAAAACATATTGTACCCTTTGCAAAATTAACTTCTGCACAAGGTGCAGAACATGAGTGTGAGCCCAGCAGACTTAAAAATGGTGGACAAGGGAATTCCATATTTCCCAGAACCAAACAACCCTTTCAAAAATGGCCAGAGGCAGAGCACCAAGCACACACTGCCTGCAACCTCTAATCGGCCTGACCCGACCCCATCATGAGCTGGTGGCTGCAGCCCAAACAGAGCAGAAGCCAAGGCGGTTAAGTGCAGCAGCAAAACGGCAGTGGGAGGCACAAACATTGGGGACTTGTCAAAGGTGAATCTGCTTGCTTCTTCTTCTTCAGTGCCTTTCTCAGTTGAAGAAGATTGGTCCTTTTTTGTTACTTCAAACACTGTCTCTGATATGCCTGAGAGTTTGAGGACGATACCAAAAACTCCAAATAACCAAGCACTCATTGTGGTTATTCTTCCCATTTTTTGGTTGTTCCACCATGCTCGGATTGATAGACCGCTTTGAATATACTGTGATATATTGTACATATTGGTCGTGACAAATAGAGTTATTGGTATAAAGTAAGCCAATTCTTGGTCCTGCATCAATTTTCAAGAGCTATTGATTATCTCAACTATCACACATGACATAAAATATATGAGATTACGAGATACGTAAACTCAAATATATTATACTTAGGAAAAAAGTTTGTTTATGTAGAGGGATTGAGAACCTATATTTTTTTTACCCTCATCAAATTTTATTGATTTTCTATGAATTCATAATTCATGCTCACCTTGGGGAAGATATGTGTGTTGGTAATGATGCTATAAGCTGGTAGAGCAGCATAGCATGTCTCAGGAAGTGACCGTAGGCCCCACGTAAATATCCAGAGGTAGGCCAAGCACTGCCTAAATTGGAGGTGAGCAAATACAGTACCAAATATGGGGCAATTTTTACTGAGCAGCACTTCAAGCAGGCCTGTGGCCCACCTTTTCTGTTGGGTCATGGAAGCAGGCCCACCTGTTGGGGTGCAACCCAGAAAGGCAGGTTGGTCTGGTGTACAAAATATAGATTTCCAACCTCTGTTGTGGATTGAAAGCCCAGTGAGGATATCTTCAGTTGTTGATCCATACATCCACCCCACCTACACAGAAAAAAACAAAAACAAAAAAAACATTTTGGACTCATTGTGTTTTAAATTTCATTAGATTAAAAGCTAGTTGGTATTTAAAAGTGAAAAAAATATGAGCAGAGAATCCGAATTTCACACCGGCATACCTTTCTACCCCAATTGGTGCCATATTCGTATTCACAACTTGCAACTTGGTATGCAGCAGCCTCAATAGATTTCAAAAGCATGCTTGGACATTTTGTCTCCCCTCTCAAAGCATCAGCAGCTGATTTGGTGAGTTCCTTTGAATTTCCAAAGGTTTTAAGTAATTCTTGGTTGCCTAATTTTCCTGCCACAAATAAACAACCTAAGAGATATATATACACACACACACACACATGGAATGGAAGAAGGATTGGATATTTGATTTGGTTACCATTATTAGGGGACAGACCATAGATGACTTGTCTTCTGTGAAAACATCCTGTTCCAGCATAAAATATTCCCTGGATTCCTTGAATCCCATGCCCCATGTACTATAAAAAAAAGAAAAAAAAAGGTAGTTCATCGTTAGTAAATCATTAGAATTAACCAGTAATTAATTAGTGATTAAGATACTAAACTAATTAGCATTTTGCTTTAAGCTGTACCTTCCAAATGACTGCCATCTGATTTCCAAAAGGGTCGTCCTTGAGCCCGTCATAGAAGATTTGTGGAAATTGAGCAAATGCAATTTCATTTTGGTTCTCATTGGATCCAAGCAGTATGCACATTGCATGAAGAACAACGCTTGGGTTGTTTGCAAACATGTCACAGTCTACGTTCAGCATGAAGGGGGCATTTGTCATTAACCCAGACACTCTGGTCTGCACCAACATATATATATATATATATATAAACAATTAATTAGTTAAAATATAATTAATTAATTAATTAATTAAGATGATGAGAAATATATGAAATAATTCATACCAAAACATTCATGGCCCCGGCTTTGGAATGATGTGGATGTTTTGGCCGCTTTTCTCTGGATATATAGACCAAATGGGGCAGTCCATTTGAATGACCTTCCTCCTTGTCCAGCACCACCTTCAAAAATAAATTTAAAAAATCTAGCTAATGAGCTTCTAATTAAGCTGGTTTTAGAGCGCTTAATTTTTTAATTTTTTTGCGAAACAGTGGAGATCCAATTGAAATTAAGGGAAAAACTCAGAATTCATCAGTAAGAATTCAGCCCTATATCGAGGTTCTTGCAATGCATAAACTGTAAAATCATAACCAACTATGCACAAGTATTACAAGACGGTGAGAACAAATATACATCTTGAATCCCAGTTCACATGAAATTACAAATGAGGAAGACCCATATTCCTACAATGACCGGGATTTCAAGAAAATGAAGATAAAAAACAATCTCTTAAACATCATGGACAGAAAGCACTCCACCCCAAAAGTGGAGTGCTTAATTTGTTAATTATTTTTCATGGGCTAATTATAATTAATGCTTGTTTTTGGTGGAGAGTAAAAATAACCAGTCAAATTGGTTCATGTAAGTCTTTTTGCTCTAGGACAAAACCGTACTGTATGGGCTGGGGTCAGGTCAGGTTTTTTGGCTCTAGGACATTCACATTGAAATCTTATCCCGTTTCATTGAAATCTATTCACATTGAAATAACCAGTCAAACAATATTATCCCGTTTCATTGAAATCTTTCTTCCAACTAAAAAGGTAGGTTTGAGAAGACAACTTTAAGAGAGGCTGAGAAGTGAATAATTGAGACTGCGAATCTGTCTGTACGAGTCAGTGTTTACAGTGCTTACCTTAAATATTGTTGGATGATTATTGCGTTCTATATTTGAGAAAAGTGAAAAGTCTTCGCTAAGATCAAATGGAATAGATTTGCCAACAGCATCCTCAATTTTGCGGTTAAGCTGCATATATTCATCCTACAAAACAAGAAAACAAGAACATTTGTCATCACAGATTACACTATTAGACCGGTTTATATATATATGTTTGCAATGTAGAAATGTTCAAACCCTCGATATTGGATGTTCAAAACTACTGTGTACATAATGCTGCTGAGGGTTTGAAACGCGCTACAGTCTACATTGCAAACATTTGCACTTGAATATTTTTAACAAAATATTTGGTATATTTTTCAAAATAAAAAATAAAAGACTGCACTATCACCTTCATCGTTTTCCATTCTTGCTTGAATTCCCCTGCGTTCTTACTGGAAGGTATGGCAGCATTATTGAAGTATCTGAAAGGAGCTCTAACTTGAACATTGTACTTTTTGCAAAATGGAACCCAAAGCTTGGCAAACTTTGATGCTTCCACAAGCGAGTAGAAGGTGAGAGGGGAACAACCATCATCCGACACATAGCAAGCTAGTTTGTCTGTTGGGTAATCCACAGCCAACAGAGAAAGCACAGTGTTTATGGTAATGATAGGTGGTTCCAGCTCTGAGTCTGCTGTGGTCACAAACATGTCCACTGGGGGAAGCTCATGCTCAGCCACCCTACACATATATAACACAAAACAAAAGTTATGATATCCAAGTTACGAAAAATGTTGTTTTATTAGACTGTCTGATAACATAAGATATATGTTACAAGATTGGCTGATCACAACTTAAGATGTTTATGTTCTCAGTCAAACTGTGAATCTGAACCACAAAATGAGATGTGAAATGGTATTACCGTTGTAAGAGACGGTCGGGGTATGTTTTATATTCCACAAAACTCCATTTGTTGCTGATGGTGATTACCCAGTAGAGTGTAAACCAGAGCTCACACAGGAATGCAACGAGCCAAGCAAAACCATGGTTGCTAAAAGAGAGGAGACGATAAACGAGGAGTGAAAGGAGGAGGAACAAGATTATAAACTCCATGACTTTGTGCATGGTGTTTTTGTGCTCCAACCTTTCATAGAGAGGGGAAGAGTTTGAGTTGGCCATTGGAATGTAACCTAATGCAGTGAGGTGAGGGTGTTTGAGTTTTCTGCAGCCTCAACGCTTATTTTGCTGGTGAGTATTTATAGTCGTGCAGTAGGTCTAATTTGTGCTTGCTTGTTTATTCTAAACATGTATATAATCAGTCTCAACACCTGATTATATTCTAATGTGGTGAAAAGTTTCATTTTGCTACTTCTTCCCCATAAAACAATCATAAAATAAGAATTGCAGAAGAAAGGATTTATAATTACTAATTAATTTGATGCCATGTCTTTTCCTTCTCTTTTCTCTCAAGTCATGATGGATGACTGCATATGCTGACTCTGAGTACGAGGCTCTGCGCCAGCCTAAAGAGTGGTGATTTCCCCACTCCTTTTTCTCCTATTTTATCCACTTACACTCTTTTTTTATAACTAAAAAAGGAGTGTAAGTGGATAAAATAGGAGTGGAGAAATCATTGCCCTAAAAAAATGATAAAGATATATAACCACTACCAATGTCCTAATTTAAAGTCTGAAATGGACCTTCCATGAAAAAAATAAATAAAGGAATGCTTTCCATATTTATCCATCTGAGCAACAAGAGATAAATAAGATGACTGATAATGGCCCGATAAACTGAGAAATTAAGCATGCCCTTTACCTAATTATCTACTTAATTAATTTGTCTTTACCCATCTTGGGATAACTCTAGCCAACCTGTGAGGTTGGCTGGATTCTCAGTGTTCATGTTCTGACTTCTGACATGAAAAATAGATAGAGACTGATGAGAATGGCAGTGATTGATCACAAGGGAAGATATATACAGATATTGGGGAGATGAGATATATAAAATTATAAATTTACTAACAGATAAATATTATCTGTCTTCCATTTTCAACTTTTGCTGCGAAATGCAGAGATGGAGTTGGAGCCTTCGAATGCGATCAACAGTTTTATGCAAATCCAATAAGATTTTTGTTCTGCCACTCCCACTCTCTTTGTTTTAAAACTTAAATTTACTTTTTTTTAATTTCAGACTATATAATAAAAGTGTGTAGCAGACCAGAGGGAGAGCCCGACGTCAGTCCTGACGTCATGATGTTATTTCATTTGAAAGAAGAGAGCGTACTTGATTTGAGCTCTGCAAATGCCTAACTGTACGTATCATTACATTATTGGTATGAAGAAATTATTGGTATATGATTGTAGCGTGTGAGATATGTAAGGGTAAGGGCTATTATTATTCATGTGAATAGTAATAGTCATTGTAAAAGACTTTGTTGTGTTTTCACCTATCACACGACCTAAGAAAGAACTACTATTCACATGAGATATGATGAAAAGAATTTGTATAGAGTTTTAGTGTGAAAATTGAAGAATTTGACTAAGTATTTATTAAAAAGAATTATGAAATTCTTAGTTTTTTTTCTTCTATTTTTTCAAATTTTTTTCGTTGCTGATGTCAACAAACCCAGGCAACAGCTCATATTATTCTTGTCTTCGTGCCTGCTCAGGCTTCTGGAGCCCACCAGTTGCCCGAACGGCATTTGCGAGCTGGAACCTCTGCCTGGGGCTTGGGGCCCCTCCTGCTCGGGCAACAGCCTTCTGGAAGTGCTCTTACATTTTGATCCAATTATATAACGTACTGAATATGCTATACAGGTAATTTGTATTGCCATTTTATAAGCCGAGTATTTTTAGAATGACATTATTGTTCGTGTCCTAAATTTATTTATCACGTTTTTTGTCATCAGAAAATGTGATGGAAGAGTGTCATGATGGACCATAGAATTGGTGCACCAAAAACACTTCTGGAAGAATCATGAACCGAGCAGCAATTAGGAACATCTAACACACTTCCAATAAACAGCACCATCTCCAACTGGTTTCTCTTTCAACTCAGAGATTCTCAGTGCCCACACCACTCTCAGTGACTTCGATTAACATCTTCAACTGTGTCATTTCCCTTCACTTACACAATGAGATTTTAAAAAACCCTAGCAAAATTTGGGGTTCAAAGAGGGCTTAGAAAGGATGAGATGGTAGCCACATATTTGTGCACAAAGTGTAGAACAGTAATGTGAAACCAGCAGACTTGAGTATGGTGGATAAGGGAATCCCATATTTCCCAGCACCAAACAGCCCTTTCAAAAATGGCCACAGGCACAGCACCAACCACACACTGCACACAACCTCTAACGGGCCTGACCCGAGCCCATCATGAGCTGGTGGTTGCAGCCCAAACAAAGCAGTAGCCAGGGCTGTTAACTGCACCAGCAAAATTGTAGTGGGAGGCACAAAAATTGGGGACTTGTCAAATGTGAATGTGCCTGCTTCAGTTCCTTCATCAGTTGAAGTAGATTGGTCTTTTCTTGTGACTTCAAACACTGTCTCTGATCTGCCTGAGAGTTTGCAGAGTTTGCGTATGACACCAATAACTCCAAATAACCAAGCACTCATTGGGGTTATTCTTCCCATTCTTTGGTTGTTCCACCATGCCGGGATTGATAGACCGGTTTGAAGATACTCCGATAAAGTGTACACATGGTAAAGCACAAACAGAGCTATTGGTATATAGTAGGTTGGTTCCTGGCCCTGCATTGCACATTTGGAGCAGTTAGAAAGAATAGCTGTGTTAAAAATAATAGTATAACACTAACATCTTGTAAATTTGTACCCGAATAATGTGACAACGCAGATAGTAACGTTTTACTTGATTCACAAAGTGGGCTCATATTTCAGTTATTTGATGAACAAACTTGATGATCTATGTAGTATGTAGCATATACTTAACTTGCATCAACCCTAAAGTCCAAGGATGTGGGTGTGCTCTCACCTTGGGCAAGAAATGTGTGTTGGTGATGATACTGTAAGCTGGCAGCGCAGCATAGCATAGCTCAGGAACAGAGCGTAGGGCCCAAGAAAAGACCCAGAAGTACGCTAAGAACATCCTAAATTTGAGGTTTGCAAATATAGTATGAAATACGGGACAATTTTTACTGAGCAGGATTTCAAGCAGGCCTGTGGCCCACCTCTTCTGTTGGGTCATGGAAGCAGGCCCACCAGTTGGAGCACACCCTTGAAAAGCTGGTGGGTCTGGTGAACAAATAATAGATCTCCAACCTCTCTTATGGATTGAAAGCCCGGTGAGGATATCTTCTGTTGTTGATCCATACATCCACCCCACCTACACAAGAAAAGAGATCAACAAAAACATAGACAAAATAGAAAAAGGAACTTGCAACTTTGAAAACACACTGTCACTTAACCTTAGGGAAACTCTTAAAAACACACTCGAGATCGGGAGGGGTATTCGAAGCAGGATCTTAAGTGTACAGATAATTGCTTTTAATCACTTGAGTTACAAATCTCTTACTTATTTTGACTTTTTAAATCCCAACTAATATGACAAAAATATAAGCAGACATACCTTTTTACCCCAATTGGTGCCATACTCGTACCCACAATCTCCAACTTGGTGTGCAGCCTCCATGGATTTTGAAAGCATGTCCGGATATTCTGTCTTTCCTTGCAAAGCATCATCTACTGATTTGGTGAATTCTTTTGAATTTCCAAAAGTTTTAAGCAAATCTAGTTTTCCTCGCAAGAAAACTTAAAAAATTAGGATCATGCATTCGTCGAGCTTATACTCTTACTAACAAAACAAAATTAAGAGACATCTGGGGATGGAGGGAGGGATTTGATTTACCATTAGTCATCTTGACATCATTTGGAGAGAGACCATAGATAACTTTTCGTCTATGAACACATCCTGTTCCTAAATAAAAAGGGCCTTGAATTCCTGATATTCCACGCCCGGCATACTACCATATAGTAACAAATATATTGATTAGTTCCCCAATGTAAATCATACTCTTCATAAATTTTGATTTATGGACCGTCATATACTTTTTGATATGAATTAAATTTGCATGAGATGCACCTTCCACAAAACTGTCATCTGATTGCCAAACGGGTCATCCTTGAGTCCGTCGTAGAAGGTTTGTGGGAATTGAACAAATGCATTTTCCGTTTCGTTCTTGGATCCCAGCAACATGCACATTGCATGAAACATCATGTTTGGGTTGTTGACCAACATGTCACAGTCTACGTTCAGCATGAAGGGAGCATTTCTCATCAACCCTGACACTCTAGTCTACACAACATGTATAATTGATCAAAAATTAATTAATTTCGTTAAGATTACTCAAAACAGATGGAATATATTACTTATAAGACGATGATGTCTCGAAATCATTATCACTAACAAAACATATTGACATGTTATCGATAAATATTTGATGTGCATATTGACATTTTGGTTTCTATATATGAAATTGATTATACCAAAACATTCATGGCCCCGGCTTTGGAATGATGTGGATGCTTTGGCCGCTTTTCTCTGGATATATAAACCAAATGTGGCAGTCCATTTGAAGCACCTACCTTGTTCTCCCATACAACCTTCAGAACAATTGGAAAAAAAAAATCTAATCAGTCATCGATTAATAAAGTGAATAATGACTTGTTTTTTTCTGTCTAGCTTCTCTTCCTTACTGTTTCCTCTACCTCTCCAAACCCTATTAGCCGAAAAAATAATACCAAAACCAAAACTATACTAAGCTGACTCTAATTGTGTTAAATTTCAGGACAACAAAACCAAGATATTTGTGTGTGTGTCTGTCTCTGTAAAGTTGCATTTGAGAAAAGCCACCATATATACAGAGGCAAAAGGAGCAGACAATCCAGCAATTCTTAGCTGTATACCTTGATGATTGTTGGATGATTATTGCCCTCTATATCTGAGAAAACTGCAAAGTCTCCGCTAAGATCAAATGGAATAGATTTGCCCACCGCATACTCAACTTTGCGGCTAAGCTGCTCATACTCATCCTGCAAATTACACATGAAGACAAACAAGTTCATTTGTCATCATCTGGTGGAAATTTGTGTTCTCGTGTTAGACAGTCTGACAATATAAGATGTTTTTTTTTTCTTTTTCTGACAACATAAGTATGATCAAATTTGGCTAAAGGAGTATAATTAACCACCTTCAGTGTTTTCCATTCTCGCTTGAATTCGTTTGATTTATTTCCAGTAAACATGGTATTATTATTGGAGAAGTATCTAAAAGGAGCTCTAACTTGAACATCGTACTTCTTGCAAAATGGAACCCATAGCTTGGCAAACTTTGATGCTTCCACAAGCGAGTAGAAGGTGAGAGGGGAACAACCATCATCAGACACATAGCAAGCTAGTTTGTCTGCTGGGTAATCCAAAGCCAACAGAGAAAGCACAGTGTTTATGGTAATAATAGGTGGTTCCAGCTCTGGGTCTGCTGTGGTCACAAACATGTCCACTGGGGGAAGTTCATGCTCAGCCACCCTAATCATTAAAAGCACATGATTAAACATCAAAGTGAAGAAATTATTGAACTAATAAATGGACACTAAAAAAAAAGGGATGTGCATACATGGTCGGTGTTACATACCGTTGTAAGAGGCGGTCTGGGTATGTTTTGTATTCAACAATATTCCATTTGTTGCTGATGGTGATGATCCAGTTGAAGGTAAAGGAGAGCTCACATAGAAATGCAATAAGCCAAGTGAAACCATTGTTGTTGAAAGAGAGGAGACGATAAACAAGGAGTGAGAGGAGGAGGAAGAGGATTATAAACTCCATGACTTTGTGCAAAGTGTTTTTGTGCTCGAATCTTTCATGTAGAGGGAGAGAGTTTGGGTTAGCCATTGCAAAGATGAGAAGAAAGTGAGGGTGTTTTGGCCGCCTAGCTAGCTCAGTGTTTATATGTAGCCACGTACATATACTTATAGTGTGGTCTAGTTGGCTTTGCATGTTTGCTTGGTTTTTTGAGTACACGTGGCATAGGACTATTTTCTATTACATATTGTATGAAAAACCGGGAGCTTTTGGTTTATATTAGAATTTGAGTTTATATTAGAATGTGAGAATCCAACTCAAACACGTAGTAATTTCATTTTGGTCTCTCCCTTCCTTTCTTCCAAAGGAAAAAATAAACAAAATGTTGAATTGTGTGACATGTTTCAAGTTATGATTGAACAATATCACATTGCCATAGCATGTGGTGTGCCGGCTACAAATTCGTTTTGGCAATTAACCATTTGCATATTCTTGAGGCATGCTTCAAATATGTTCCGTGATCACATGAATCCAAACAGAAAGATACACGGCAAGGTTGCCATATATATCATTCTAGAGAACAATGGTATCCAATTATTTGGGTGGATGACCACCATACGACTTAAGAGTCCAAATGAAACAAACCCATCACGAAAAGGAAAGAAGCAGAAAAACGAAATATAATTTCACTCTCCTTTTGGACCATTTGGACCATTTGACCATTTGATTCTAATTTTTATTTTAATTACCTTTGAACTTTTGGGCAACTGCAGAAGATGACTGATTTCTCACACTTCTAATACAAATAAAACGAAATCTTGAAAGTGGATGTCTTTTCTGTGGGGATTGTGTGGATGAAAACTCCTCTTATCAGCCAGTTCATGTAAATTCCAAGTATACTCTTGTGTACTTCTAAATCATAAAGATTATGCTATGTAGCTATGAATTCCAATTTACATCAATGACACTGTAGGCGGGAATTTTCCGAATTCCAGCATGCACCATTGCTTGCCTCACAGCAGCAGCACGATCCCATCTCTCTGTCCCAGCATTAATGCTTGACAAAACCACGTATCGTCCACAATGTTGTGGCTGCAACTCAAGCAGTTTCTGCCCAACTTCATTTCCCAGCCCGGCGGTCCCATGAATATTACAAGAACCCAAAAGAGCCCCCAATACAGAAGCATCAGGCTCAAAAGGCATGCTCTTGATAAGCTCAGTTGCCTCCAAAAATAGGCCTGCTCTGCCCAGGAGGTCAACCACACACCCGTAGTGTTCCATTATCGGTTCAACCCCAAAGTCATTGGACATTGATCTAAACAACTCCAGACCAAAATTCACCAGCTTCCACGACCACAAGCTGTAAGAACTGCGACAAATGTAACTGCAGTAGGCTGCAACCTTTCTCTCTTCATTTTTTCAAACAGGTCCAAAGCCTCCCGCACCTTACCATTCAAAGACAGAGCTGAAATCATTGCATTCCAAGTACAAACTTCTGTGACTACCATCTTCTTGAAAACATTTGCGGCACTGCTCACGTAACCCATCTTCCCATAAAGATCTATCAATGCAGTCCCCAGAAATGCAGTCAATTCAATCTCTTTTCTAATAACATACCCATGTATTTGCTTTCCCCAATAAAGAGATCCCCACCCATCCAAATTAGCACATGAAGAAAGCAACAGTAACATAAGTAGCTTCATTTGGCTTTACAAAACAACCCATCAAATCCTCATGCATCATCATCTTAAAAAACTGAATCCCCTCACTGAAACTCCCATTTCTCCCGAACCCATTAATAACACTTGTCCACGAAACCACGTCCTTCTTGGGCATGCTTTGAAAGAGCGAAACAGCCGAACCCATATCCCCATTCTTCCCAAACCCATCAATCATCGCATTGTACGATACAACACACGGGTTCAGCAATTTCCTCAAACACCTTGCGAGCATCACACAAAATACCAAACTGTGCATAGAAGCTAACAAGCGAGGTTTGTATAAATGGGTCATGCATAACGCCCCGTTTCACAACTTGGGTATGAAGGGGCGCGCCCAAATTGGGGGAGGAGGAGGCAGAGGCGGCTTTGATAAGCGGAGGGAAGGTGTGGCTGTTGGGCGGGGCTTGGTGGGCAAGCATGTGGGTGAAGAGGAGGAAAGGCTTGTGGGCTTGGCTGAAACCGAGATGGGCTCTGATCAAAGTGTTGTAAAGGAGGGTCGTCATCCATTTTGAAGCTGACCTAGGGTTTGGGCTGTGGAGGAGATGACCGTGGGAGATAAGGCGGGAATGGATTTGGTTGATTTGGTTTGGGTGTTTGAGGAAGCGTTGGAGGAGTTGCAGTAAACACTCGGGAGATGACAAACGTGGCATAAGACCAATTCGTGTGTTGCATGATACTTTTACATCTGTGTCAAAAAGCAACCCAAATGTACAAAACGACGTCGTGGTGGCATTTCTTCGTCTCTATAATAATTACAGCTGTTTCGTTTTTGTTGGGTGAAATTTCAGTGGAGAATGTTGGCATCGGGCTGCTCTTAATCTGAGATCATCATCAGCTTCCAGAACCTTCTCCAAAGCTCTTCCAACCTCCACCGCCGCTCCTTTCTCACTCGTACGGACTCTCTCTCGCTTCTCAGTCCGCTCTATGGCCGACTCTGCTGCTGCCCCATTCAAGAAAATCCAAATCCACAGAGGTGATACTGTGAGTCTTGCTTCTGCCCCATTTAGTCTTTTGCTTTTCTTTTCTTTCTTTTTTTCGAAATTCTGGTATTGGGTTTCTTTTTTCTTTCAATAGAGGCTGTATGATTTTTTCTTTTGACAATTTTGACTGATGGTAAAAGGGAATTTGATGTTTTTGAATGTATTAGGCAGGAAATGAGATGGGGTTTGTGTCGTTTTGTTAGATTTCTATGTTCGAGTGAATTGGAACTATTTCCATTTATGAAATTAATGTGATTGTGGTGGAATTGTTTATTTTATTTTAAAGAATCATACTTTAGTTTTTTCTAATATGATCGGGCCTGGATTGATTATAAAATAAATTTTAAAAAATTGCCCATGTTGTGGCCTCTCGGAAAGTTGTGCATCAACTCTTTTGAGGCTTGTGCGTTCATTATCATATCTATGGTTTGTTGGTGATGTTGGCAAATGGGTAACATCCACGGCTACCTTCTCTTCATGCTCTCCAACTTTGTTCTTAGATTTCACTTATGTCTCTCAGTTTTGATTCTATTGACACATTCAAGCACACTAAGTCATACTGCTGAACTGCAACTATGAAGTGGATTGTCTTGACAGATTGTATTTAGAAACCATTTCATTCTTTCGTTGCAAATAACTGAACTTTTTAATTGAATTGTTCGTGATAATACGTTTTTGTGGTTACTAGCCGCCACTAAAACTTGTTTCTGATTGTTCTTCTTCTTTTATCTAATTGACCAGGCATTTGATGCATATGTTGTTGGAAAAGAAGATGCTCCTGGGATTGTTGTACTTCAAGAGTGGTGGGGTGTGGATTTTGAAATCAAGAACCATGCTATGAAAATTTCTCAACTGGCTTCTGGTTTCAAAGCACTTATCCCAGAGTAAATTCATTAAGCTTACTTTAATATCTATTAGTATTATGTGTATGCTTATTTAATTACTTGTTGCATTTGAATGCTAAGTATCTTCTTGCTTAATTTTTCTAGCTTGTATCGGGGAAAGGTTGGTTTGGATGTTGCAGAAGCACAACATTTGATGGATGGTCTTGATTGGCAAGGTGCTGTAAAGGATATCCAAGCTTCTGCTAATTGGCTGAAAGCAAATGGTTCAAAGAAGGTGTGACGCAGTTTACTTCTTGCTTTAATTATATAATAATTGTCTTAAGTAGCTATAATTTGGGGCTGGTCTGGAGGTCTGGTTTGTCTTATGGTGTATATATGTTATGGAAATATGAAAAAAAAAACCAGGGAAATACACGAAACAAGGTGTTGACTAATATAAATAAACTTTAAACAGGACACTGCCAACCAGCTAACTAACAGCAAAAAGTACATTACATATCTAAGCTTAGTTATATCTTAATCACCAATGATGCCTTATTCCTTCTGATATGTTTGTCCATATTTTTATGATCTCTTTGAGACATTCAATCTTAAGCCTTGTGATGCCTAACTTTATCATACAACAAAAATCGCCACAGAACAGTTGGATGATTGTTATGTCATATTGAACAGATAGGTAAGTCAGTGCTAAAATTTGAAGTTGATCTTTCTTTTTCTCTATTAAGTTCTATAAATATTCAGGATGAGAATAACCAATGTAATGCATGACTAGAAACTGCTTTGAAATGTCATGATCCACAAAATATAGTAAGATTCTGCTGTGTTCTGATAACCAGTCCTCCTTCGAAGTTCGCATCACTAAAAATTATGGTTATATCAATCAGTTATGATATGAAGAAGTTTAGAAAGTAAAATCATTTGCAAAATTAACCAATTGTTTAATCAAAATAGGTTGGTGTTACTGGATTTTGCTTGGGGGGTGCTCTCTCAATTGCAAGTTCTGTTTTGGTCCCTGAGGTTGATGCTGTTGTTGCATTTTACGGAGTACCGTCATCAGAGCTTGCAGACCCTGCCAAAGCTAAGGCTCCTGTTCAGGCTCATTTTGGAGAGCTTGATAATTATGTTGGCTTCTCAGATGTGGGGGTATTGATTTTTCTTTTTCTATCTTTCAGTCTTGATTATTTTTGTTACCTTTCTTTATTTTTTTCTGAATTTCTTTTTCTGGACTGAGTTGTTGACGCCTTATGATTGTGTATAATTGACGTAGCAAAATTCTAGGCCCATTCATGTTCTGGAACCCCCATTGGATCCTTGTTAGACCTTAGCCTTCAAATTTATGAAAAAAAATTACTCATGCTGAAATTGGATTTTGATTTTCAGGCTGCCAAGTCTTTGGAAGAAAAGCTGAAAGCATCAGGAATCCTGTATGAGGTGCACATTTATCCAGGCAATGGGCATGCCTTCATGAATAGATCTCAAGAAGGTGTGAAGAGGAGGAAGAACATGGGCCTGCCTGATGAGGATGAAGCTGCAGTTCAGCTGGCTTGGTCTCGCTTCGAGTCGTGGATGACTCGTTATCTGTCTGCTTAAGTTTTACTAGTCTAGTTTTATATATCCAACATATGCTCTACTTACTGGTTGCTACTATCTCTTATCTCTAGTAGGATATATCCTATCCAGACTTGACAACTTCCTGGTTTGACTAGCAATTAATATTTAACTTCTTGTCTAATATATATATCTTCTCCTTATATTTGAAATTTGGATGCGCCATGTCTACTTACATTTTGGTGATTTCTGGTTTCCTCAATAGTCTGATATGCTCATCAGATGATTTTCTGTGTCAATTATGTCTAAATATCTCTAAATATGCCTCAATAAACATATATAGAAATGAATAGATTGTCCACCGTATTGCTATTGGGATGGTTACCTTTATAGTCTTTTTCCTCTGTACTCTTTTTGTCCATTTGATCTAATAAACTTCTATCGCCTTTTTATTTTTTATTTTTATTTTATAAAATGAATAGATTGTATGTGAAAGGGGGTGCGCATGGGTGGATTAAATTAGGTTTAGAAAGAATGCATGTGATGTGAGCAAGTCGAGGAAAAATGTTGAATGTTGAATTATGGAGAACCGGACATCTTAACCAGCCTTGTACAGTTGTACTGCATGCCAACTTTTGAGTTGGGTTTGGCCTCTCGCAAATTCAAATCATAATGAAATGGACCACATCCTTTCAATTTAATTTCCTTGCAACTTGGAATTTGAGATGACCAATTGGAAATGAGTTGTAGAGAGAGGGAAAATAATGGCCTTCGCACGTGTTTCTCACGTCAATTCCATTTGAATGCTTGAAAAAGAAATGACAAGAAAATTTGGCGAGGTTTCTCACCTCTTTGTCTGATACATCACCTTCAGCTTATGGCCTATGGCCAATAAATATGCACCTTAAAATGCACAGAGAAATCAACCCATTTCTAGCCTCATTTCAATGGAGCCTTGACTTCTTCCATTTTGCATACCAACTTCCAACTTCACTGATCAACTAATTTCCGGCCTGATTGTATTTCTTCTCTTCTCAATATTAGAAAATGTCAAAAATTCAAAGATCTCCGCCCATGATAAAAAGAAAAGAAACCCTACAATCACCCCCTTCTTCTCTTCCATTTGCATTCCTAGCTTGCCCCATTCACGGGTTCAATTTTGGAGTTTGAATCTCTAGACGTCAAGTGCTTGGACATTAAATCTCTAAAAAAAAATTATAATGTATAATGTGAATCTGGTACGGCGGTGGTCCAGTTGCTTAAGCAAGACAAAATTATTGAGCAGATGAAGACTTTTTTTTATGGCATGGCATGGACCATATCTAGAACATTTTCCTTTTGTTTAATTTTGACTAGCCGAGTACCGTGAGCTCTTGTTTTCTCCAATATTATTAACAAAATTAGTTGGATTTATGGTCATACCTTGTGGCTATGACTTTAAAGTTCAATCTAATTTCTTTCTTCTTCTTCTCGTCCTTTCAACATCAAATTAAAACTAAAGATACAAATCTTTCTGTATATCCTAACTTTTTGGACACTTCGTCAAGGACGGATCAAAGTCTAAAAACCCAGCCATTCATGGGGTTTGCTTGTTTTTGCGCAGAGTACACATAAAGCTCATCAATTTAAAAGGGCAAAGTTGAGGAAAAAAAGGGGGAAGGGGGGTTGGGGGCAAAGTTTGTTGTTAGGTTGACAATAACTTATGGGTTTTGCCTTCTTTCATATAAAACTACTGACTCTAATGAGAAATGCACTGTCACAGAGCAGCAGAGATATATATATATATATATATATATATATATAGTATATATACATACAAAAAGAAGCAATAATGCTTTGGGAACTGACTTTCTGTTTCTTCTCTTCAGCTTTTTTTTATCCATTTTTTTTGCTTGTTTCATTGGTCATCAAATTGGCTTTGAATCTTGAGAGACATTTATTTGAAGTTGGAACTTTGACCAAACTGATGGATATATCATATATTATACCATTGTTGACTATCTACATTAATTAAATAAATTGATTAAATTATCATGATAATTTAATTACATTTGGAATAGACTATTACAGTGTTATGAGATTTGAACTTGAGATCACTGATTTACAAGTCAATATCTTTTTTCATTGGGCTAGACTCCCATTTGCACATTTGGAATAAGTTTTGAAAAATATGAAAGCGGCGCCTTAATAACTATTGTTATGGTTTGATTTTTTCAAGTTTTATCTATTTTTTTTGTTATGAGTTTGCATTCTTAGTTGGGATGACTATGCCAAAGTTTATTCAATTATGCGTGATCATTAGTGGAGGAGCCCCATATTATCTTAATTTTGATGTTAGAGCTCCGTTATTGTAATGTCCATTTGTGGCTAAAGACTTTTTCAGCTGAATTATAAATGCAATCCCGAAATTTCTATTAAAAAAAAATAACTTTGTGGCATAAATACATACACGTTTGTCCCTCATTTGCAACATGATATTAATATCAAATTAAATCTGCTAGCTGTGTGAAAATATCCATCACTTTAATATACAGTTCTAGGTTCTATGGTCCGCAGTGCTTACCTAGCTCCATTATGAATATTTATTTTAATCATATTTAAGAAAATGAAATAATTATTTCATATTTGTTTAATTTAATTTTAATACATGATCTTTGATTTTGGAGTATCCACGCTGCACCATTATCAGGTTTGTCAAATCTCTGTAAAGAGTGATAGATGCACGCATAACCTCATCATCGGTCTAAGTCTTCTCCGGCAGCCCAGCTAACCCAATAATTTATGATCTTGAAATAATAAAATTATGTTCCTTAATTAATAAATTTATGATCCAACACACACATTTTGACATATATATAGTCCTATTTTATTGAGAATTTCTCAAATAATTTAATTGAGCAACACCTTTTAGAGGCTGCTAATTTTGAACAAACCATACGTCGGCAGTCATATAAATCTTTATCAAAACGTTTTTTTTTGTGTGTATAATTTAATTAATTAATTAATCTAATTCTTGGAGTGGTAGTTTTGCTTGAAGTACAAGACAACAAGAATGAGCCGCAATCACTGAAATAATCGTATCGTTTGCCAAATAAATGTGTTTATAAATGTATGTAAAACTTCAAATGAAGTAGGTTTGGGTTTATAAAGCAATTCGTCACTCAATTACTTAGTACTTTGTCTTACCTAAGTTTGCCGTTTAAAAAGACCCAACTAGTTAATTAATCTACCCAATTAGTTAATTAATCTTGAGCTAACTCCGCTAACTTTGTTGGTGTATTGATCTTTTGAGTAATTTAAATGGGTTTGCGGAGTGGTTATAAGAGATAATATGTTGTTAAACCAACAATACTCGAAAACAATTTTAGAAATTACACTAAGTTTGAGAATTGAATATTGTAGTATTCAACAATTGTCGTTTATAAGATTAATCCACTATATGCATGCATGAGATTTCAAATATATGTTTAACCGACCATATAACAGCAAAAGTAGCCTAGCACTAAACTAAACCAGTTCATGAAGTAATTATTCAAAAAGCGATTCTGAAGTTGCGCTTTTGAACCCAAAGGCAAAAAATGTACACGAGACATTAATAAAAGCAATTGCATGAACTTTTGAGAACCCTAGCAGCCTGTAGTAGGCCGATATTGCCCTCCACACTTGCTTTGTTTTCTTCAATTCCATAATTGTTGCCCATATCTGTCCCCACTCATAAGCATTCACGTTTTTCCCTATTGCCAGCTAAATTGTAGTCAATCATTTATTGTATACAAGAAAAGAAAATAGGCTCCATAACATAATCAATGAGCTCATTTGACCATAAACAAAAAACCAATGAGCTCAACTCTTTTCAAACTTACATAAGAAAATACCAGACGAGTCCAACGCATAGTGAGCCGTTGATGCATATGAGTGATGTGTGTGAACGACCGACTATGACATAATTTGTCATATTCTTGAATTGGCTCCGCCGTAGCACGATATTGTCTGCTTTGAGTCTCCTTCTTTGTCCTAATTGTTTTGTTTCTGGGAACTCAAGAGCAACTTCCCAGTGAGTCACCCATCCTGGATTGCTTTAACCCCAACTCGCTTAACTTCGGAGTTCTCATGACTCAAGCCAGTCTCCCAAAAGGCCTCGTGCTAGATGGAGCGGGTATGTACATATAAGACACATCACCCCTTCTCCGTTGATCGATGCGAGATGTTACATAATTATTCTTATAATCAAAACTATTCACTAGTAGTGACTTATGAACTGCAAAATGAACTATAAATTGAACATGAAATAAATAGAGATATATACTATTTCAACTTCCGAGTGACAAAAAGGACTCGATTAATTGAATCACGTTTTATTCCTGAAATATGCCTTGCAAAAAAATACAACTGTTTTTTTAATCATCCTTTTGAACCACATATAATATTAATGCCGCCACCTTTCTATTATATTTTTCAAACTAAATAAATATTGCACAGTCCTTTCCCACATCCTTTGCCTTAGCTTGCACAAAAAGTATGCACGAAAAGAATAATATTCATATGCAAATTTAATTACTACATGTGGAAGGAACTTTATTCGAAAGGAGTCTGGTTTCCAATTTGGTTCTGCGCACAGGACACGGTTTCCTTTTGAGTTGAGGAAATTATAGAAAGCTACCTTTGATTTCATTATATTGCTTGCAGGTCACATGACTCACGTCCAAGTAGGCAGAGTTGAATAAATGAAGAGGATTGCAGCTGGTAGAGGAAAAAGAAAGAAGACGACCCATTTGCTCTTTTTTGACGACTTTATATTTGCCCTTTCAAATAATGCGGCCCCTTTCATTGACTACAATTGGAAAGCCAATGTATGTGCTTGAATCGTGATCATGCTAGAGAAAAGGCAAAATTAATGGGAACAAAAAAAATCACCATCATCGATTTGGGTTAGTTAAACATGATTAGTATCAAACCTGGTCTAGTTTGTTATCAAATAGTAGAAAATTAACAAGAAACAAAAAAAGGCAAATTAAATTTTGTTGTATACCAGTAGAACCCTAATTTCTGGAAAAATCTATCCATTTTTCTACCTACTACTACACTTCTTTAACTTTGCTTCCAATAGGTTCCTTGGATCCTCTATTTTTAGACTACTTTTACTATCATCATCTATCTCTTAACCCATAATTGTAGCTTTCCTTTTCTTATAAAAACTACCATGAAAGAGATACCTTTGCCTTCATTTTTATTATTTATTTAATACAGTTATATTAATTTTCCTTTATTAAATACTGGAGTGATTTTCAAGATAATAATTACACCGTCACGCGGTGTCACTTGTGACACGCTTATTTATTTTCTTAGTAACATACATTAGATTCATAACTTACCAATCAAGAATATCGTTCATTTATATTTTAATGTGTGAATTAGTCTCACTACGTGACGTAATGACGGTAGCTCTAAAAAATTATCAAAGAATTGCACATGCGTGTGTAGACACTAGACGGTCTAATACAAGAAGCCAAACATACACTTGCGTATTTGACATGCAAGAAATCTTTTGCAATAATCTTCACTCGTTTGATTTCAAATTTTAAAGCGACGCCCATGATTTGCACCACATAAAACCATTATATCATTGTCTCTTTTAATAAGGGAAAAATAACTAAAGATAAAAAGCATAGTCAAGGGGCACGACTGATGGATGGACCATTATTTCAATTTTAGTATTTATATTAATTATCATTTTTGTTTTCTTCTTTAGCATTTTATTCCTGGATCTGGTATCTATATATAATAAAACACAAGATTGGGTCCATTCCAGTGGACGGGGTCAACCCGTCAGCCTCGGTCCGAATACAACCATACGGTGGTACGTGTCCTAAGTCCTAGTGGGCCCCTCCCCCCCAAAGAAGCCAATCGGCAACCTCCATATGGGACCCGCCCCAGGTTCATATTAAGAACCGTTGACTCAAACTAGACTTTCCACGAGCGAAAGACGCCGGGCCAATCGGGAGCCGCGAACGCGTCAATCTATCTCGACATCAGACCCAGATCGAACGACTGCCCTTGCGCGTTGGACCCACATGATGTGGGGCACAGCTAACTGCCTCCTCCCTCATAAATCTGTGCTTCCTCACACTGCTACACTGCGAGTCTGTGATTTAAGTAATATTACCACCATTGAGATTAAGAAAAGCTCTAGGCGTATGAAGACGATGGACACATCCCAATCACTGATTTATTTTTAAGTTCATTTGAAATTTTCCATTCCAAAATAAAATAAATAATTCAATCAAGACAAGAGTTTAGGTGGGTATAATTTTTTTTCCACTTTCTTCTTCTTCTATTGTGTACAAAATGGAGGTCAAACCTATCTTCTTAGAAAAGATATTGCATTTAGTTAACTAAAATCTTGATTTCCATCATATTTAGATTTGAATTTGAAACCCAATAGTTCAAAAAGAGTCACCATCTTTCAATCTTTTCATATTGTTACCTAAAGTTTTACAATATTATCAATTCCAACATTCATCTTGTCTGATAGTACGTTTATTCGTCAAGAGCATTTTTGGAAAAAATTCTTTCTCCATACAGTTTTGGTGTTACACAAAGCTCACCTTATAAAGCAACCTAACCCTTAATAAGATATAACCCCAAATCACTATCTTAGATCAAAATTAGACAGTGAATTTTTTTCTTCAAAATTAGTTTTATTGTCTTGTAGAAGTGGGCCCACGCTTCCCATGTAAATAATTAACAAAAGAACGTACCGTCAAACAAACGAAATGTTGAAATCGATAATATTTTAAAAGTCTGGGTCGCGACGTGAAATTTTGAAAGATGATGACCTTCTTCGAAAATCACCAAGACTTTTAGTTGTGTAATTTGTAAATACGCTCAAAGTTTTATTATTACTAATAAACTTTCCATATTCTTTAAAAATAAAAAAATTTCCATGAAGATGAACCCAAAAGTCAGATCCTTGTTAATGACCTAGGCTTTACTCATGTGACCATATATATAAAGTGTATTTAGTCATCCCTCATGTGATATTTAAAGCAATATCCCAAGTAGCTACCAAGAGCATTAATTCCCCTTCCTTTATTTTTATTTTTACCTTCCAATTTGATCATCCTCTTCATCCCTATCTTATCATTTTCACAACCTCCTCCCTCCCCCTCATTTCTCTCCAATCCAAATCCAACAATCCCAAACCTAATATTCAACAGAGAACACAACACCACCACCAGTCACCAGTTGTTGCTGCTACTCTCTTGCTGATCAAAATTTGGTATTGGGTCTTCTTCTCTAGTCCAAGCCCCCCTTTTATTGCCGAGTCCATTGCACTCTCTTTCTCCCCCTCCGCTCACACACACACTTCCACCTACGCACACACACACACACACACACACTCTCTCTCTTCTCTTCTCTCTCCACAGTTTTCTTGGGTTTTTATGGCCAAGGGAAGTGGACTCTCCATTGATTCAGATCCATTTGGGTTCTCTCTCCACAATCCCATAGTCCTCAACTCCTTTCAACAAGACCAATATAACCACCATCAACCCTGCAGGACCAAGAAGCAGCAGCAGCAGCTTCATCACTCCTCACTCAACATGGACATGGACGCCTCCACAATTCACCCGAGGTCTCCTCCTCCCCCTCCTCTTCCTCCTCCAACTCTGCAATTCTCAGTCAACCTCAACTGCACCCATGACGATGTTGATAATCAACATCATCATCACCACCATCAGCACTCTCCTGAACCACCCTCCAATGAAAAACGTAAAGTCATCGACGAGAGGGACTTCTTCGCCGATAACAAGAGCCATGTTGATCAAGACAAGTCTGCCTCCGCCGACCCTGCTGATAAAATGGACTTACATGGCCCGACGGATATGGAATTCAACGTAAATGTAAGCGACCCTTTTCACCATTTTGCTTCATCTTCATTGTTATTATTGATTTCTCGGCGTTCTTAATTCAACAACTGTCGTACATGAGATTTTAATGAAGTCGGAACCTTTTTCGACAAACAGTCATCATCATTTTCTTATTGTTTTTAGTTTTTGTTTATGTGTTTATAGACTGGCTTGAATCTTCTCCTTACAAACACTAGCAGTGACCAATCAGTGGTGGATGATGGCATTTCGTCGAACATAGAAGATAAAAGAGCTAAAAGTGAGGTACAGATACAAAATTTAGCTTTTGCATTTATTTAATTTGTGCTGAATTTTGGACCTGATTCTTGGGTTATTGCTAATTTGCTATATTTAATATATGTTGGTATCACTTTTTGTTTTCTCAGCTGGCTGTTCTTCAAGCTGAGCTTGAGCGAATGAACGCGGAGAATCAACGTTTGAGAGGCATGCTTAATCAGGTGACTACCAATTACAACGCTCTTCAGGTGCATTTGCTGACTTTGATGCAAAGCCAGAAGGCTGAGCAGAACAGTAGCGCTGCTGAAGGCCATGGAGTGTTTGATGGGAACAACAAAATGGTGGTGGAAGAAAAGAAGCTCATTAATGGCAATGGATCGCCAGTAGTGGTCCCTAGGCAGTTTATGGATCTCGGGTTGGCTGCCAATAATGCTGACGCTGATGAGCCTTCACAGTCTTCATCTGAAGAAAGAAGCCGCGAACGGTCTGGATCGCTTGGAGAGAATGTGAAGGTTGCTGGGCATAGTGATGATCAGGAGAAGAAGGAATTTGGAAGAGGGATTGGGAGAGAGGAGAGCCCAGATCAGCCATCACAGAGTTGGGCCCCTAACAAAGTTCCAAGGCTCAATTCTCCCAAAGAGGTTGATCAAACTGAGGCTACCATGAGGAAGGCAAGAGTTTCGGTCAGAGCTCGATCAGAGGCACCTATGGTATGTGTTTTGGACTATGTTGGAGTTTTATATATATGACGCATCAGATTTTGTACCAACATGTTTGCTAATTTGATAAATTTTGTTGGGTTTATAGATCACTGATGGATGTCAATGGCGAAAGTATGGACAAAAGATGGCAAAGGGAAACCCGTGTCCTCGAGCTTATTATCGATGCACCATGGCTGCTGGTTGCCCAGTTCGTAAACAAGTAAGCTCGCTTGCTTAGGGTAACATTCTCTTATTAGATATGCGACATGTTATTTTGTCAGATTGTTTCCATTTTCGGTTATGATTCACAACATGTTAATCTTCGATCTTTGTACTAATTTTAATTGCTACTATGATCAAACAGGTACAAAGATGTGCAGAAGATAGGACAATCCTAATTACTACATATGAAGGCAATCACAACCACCCATTGCCTCCAGCAGCCATGGCAATGGCATCAACTACTTCATCCGCGGCACGAATGCTACTCTCGGGGTCCATGCCGAGTGCAGATGGCCTAATGGACTCAAACTTCCTCACCAGGACAATCCTCCCATGCTCCTCTAGCATGGCCACCATCTCAGCCTCAGCACCATTCCCTACTGTTACATTGGACTTAACACAATCACCAAACCCTTTACAGCTCCAAAGGCCACCAGGCCAATTCAACATCCCATTCCCAAACCCATCTCAGAATTTCACCAATGGACCCGTCTCATTGCTGCCTCAGATTTTTGGTCAAGCACTCTATAACCAGTCAAAATTCTCTGGCCTGCAAATGTCACAAGACATGGAGGGTGCCCAACTGGGTCACCAACAGCAACCAGGGCACCAAGGGCAGCAGCAGAACTCATTGGCTGACACTGTCACTGCAGCCACTGCCGCCATTGCAGCTGATCCAAACTTCACTGCAGCCCTGGCAGCAGCCATCACCTCCATTATTGGCAATGCTCATCCAAACAACAATAGTAACAACGGCACCAACCCCGCAACCAACTCAAACAACAACAATGGCAATGGCAACGGCAACGCCACCAGCAACAACAATAAACTTAGCAATTCAAGTTTTCCAGCCAACTAAAGCAAGCTTCTTCTTCTTCTTTTCTTTTTTAGTTGTCCTTTTTAGGATTTTTCTTTTTCTTTATATGGGCTGGGAGAAAACAAAGTGAGAATATACATGTTTTTTTTTCTTCTTCTTTCTTTTTTTGGGTGGAGAGGGATTAATTAAACATAGATTTTTATATTCTTTGTCATTCGAATAACATCGTCAATATGTTCAAATTGTATGTCAGTACAAAGTCCCATTAAATTGAAGAAAACAAAGAAAGGAAGAGGAAAGAATGCAAATTGGTTTTCCTTTTTTGGATGCATCCGGAAATGGAGGGGTTGGTGTTTTGTCATCCATCTCCTCTTTTGGTTTTTTTTAATGTCAATGTTACATGTTTTTCCAATGCATCAAACAAAAAGTTACAAGGAAAAGAAAAGAACAAAGGAAAAGATAAAGCAAAATGACAATGTGGGGAAGGAGGATAATGGGATTTGGTTTTTTCTTGGAGTTATGTGTATCAACTGGCAGTCAAGGGAAGGAGTCAACAAAACCGTCTCGGAGTTATTCAAAAGACTGGAGATTAGTTTGACACGTAAAGAGAGAGTAAAGGGAGAAAGAGACTTTTCGGTTTTTGCTCCACTCTTTTCTTTTGGGATTCATTTGGACTTTACCCGATTTCCTGTCCCCATTCTCTTGGTTATATTCTTTTTGCATTGCACCAATGGCTTTGATTTGAATTGTTTGATTGTGGGTGTGGCGGATGAAGTACTGTATGTGAGTTGTGGAAGATTAAGATGAAAGTTGATAGAATGTTTGAGATGAGAGTTGAGATAAGTACCCTTTTGGCAGCAACAAAGTTAGAAAAGGCTTCTCATCTTACAATCATCAAATCGACGTGTTCCACAATTTTGATATTTTCATTTACTTTTAAAATCACTCATAAACATTTTATCAAACATCTTAACGTCATTATTGCATTAAGATGAAGATTAGCGAAAGATGAGAAAAAGTTAATGGGGTTGCTTGATGTGCTCATAAATTCGACATTTATCTATGATATTTCTCCATTTTTACACCTTTGTTTTACTCTTTCATATAGGTTTTACGTTCTTTTATTACTTTTTTAGGTAATCACAAACGAATGGTGGAAAATGAGCTAAAAAGAGAAAGTTGAGTTTGAAACGCCTATGCAGATCAGTCAAGTTCACGGATTATACTGTGCTGACTCAGGAAGAACCAGAAGCTGAGCCACATATGCTTGGAAAGCTACGGATGTATATTTTTTGGGGAATTTTACGGTTCATGAATATCATTTTTCTAGAGGAAGTTATGGTGGTTTTAGTACAGGTAGTTCGGTCTGCGCGGGAACCTGCTATCTTTTATGAAGTCCAAGTTTTGAAGCCCAAATCACATCAATTAGGCCAATGAGGAATATTCCTATTTCCCAGGGGTTTATATGTCATAATAAAAAATATGTAGGGTTTCAGAAACGTGGAGAATACAAGGAGCAACAAAACTTTTTTGGGAAGAAAAGAAAAGGCAGCTTCTGTGTTAAAGGGGAGCTGATTTTTGAGTAAAAAAAATAGAAACAAGAAAGGAGAAGAAGAGGGCAGCCACATCATCCCATTCTCCTCCATCCTTCAAGGTTCCAAGATTTGAAAGGCTTAGGAAGCAAGAAGGAACGTCAAGGTGTCATCCAATCACTCTGGCTAACCAACACATCATCAAAGAGTTATCTTCTTCCTCTTTTTATTTTCTGTTTTGTATGTGCTTGCTGTCCATTTAAATTATGGGTAACTAAGTTAAAAATACCTGTAGGATGACTAAAAAAGCTTAGAGGGGGTGAATAGGCCAATTTAAGATTATAATCAATAAACAAAAAATAAACTTCGGTAGTAGGATTGATATGGCTTATCAATTTTGAAACGTGCTGAACGTAAAATAAAGAAATACGCATAGAATTATTTTATGTGGTAAAACCCCACATCTGGGGAAAATCCACGGGACTTCTCAGGTCCAACTCAAATCCACTATAGAACGATGATTACAAGAAGTACTCACACACTTATCCTAGACACATTTTAGATAATGTTTACCGACTTCTTCGAAACTCAACTTCATCACTGGATGATCTTCAACACTCCTTATGTTGAATGCAATCTGTCACGATTGCTTCAAGCTCTCCGGAGGAGAACTGCCACCACGGTCTTGGTGTCCTCAACTGTATGAGTCACCAAACAATGCAAATGAATGCAATATGAATGATTAAAGTGTTGGATAAATCACCAAGTAAACGTGGAACACTTGATGATTTATCTCAAATATATGCACAGAAGCTTTCATAGGAATTTTATATGCTCAAAAACAAATATGTCGAAAGCCACCTGTATGAAAAGAAACGCACATCTTTTATACAAAGCTGGTTCTTCCTAGTCAAAGATAAGCACAGGAACACACCAATCATATCCTATCATGAATATTAGATTGTTAATCACTTTGGATTCTAAGTGAAGTCGTCAACTAATGCAAGAAGTGAGGAAACCTAAATGACTTCCACTATAACCAATCTTTTAAGGGAGAAACAATATCTACCTAAACAAATTAATTAGACCAATCAAGTAGGAGCTTATTTCAACATGCAAGTCATAATAGGAAAAGATAATATTTTAACTTAAATCAAAATAGAGTCCAACTAGGAGAGTAATCTCAATAGATAAAATCTAATCTTATTAAAAATAGGACTGACATAAAAGTGCTTGAGTGAAAATAACTCCAACTAATAATCCTATAATGAATGTATGATTATGTCATGATTTACCTAAAATCAAGTTTCTCATATCGATCAAGTCATAATTCAAAAATCCGAGATTGAATGTGTTGCGCCAAACCTTCCAGTAAAATATATTCACACACTAATTCCTAACCTATGCTAGAGTCTAGGAAATGACAATACAATTTTCATACTAACATAATTACTTTAGTTAGGACTCGATTGAAGCCCTAATCATGTTTCTTTAAGGATTTCGATATGGATTTGCTGTAAATTACTTTTGTGATGCTTAATTGATTAATTTCATATTATATTTTACTCTTTACATGCGTGATGTTATGCTTGATCACCATACACATGTTGTGTATTGAGTTTGTTATGTAGGTAAATTTAGATGACCGAGTTTTGTGCCTATGAGAGTAACAAAAGAACTAGTTACAAGTTCTTGAAATTAATCATCATGAATAACTAGAATAGATACGATGTTCTAGGAGTTGTGCATTTGTCAATTCCCATTGTGTTATGCTTTCTTAAAGTGCAACTTAGTAGATATCATGCTAAACACTTTAAGAATGAGAAAAGTTAGCGTAGATACCCATGTCTAACTTGTTGCTTAGGAAAATTAATAATTTAAAGAGTAGATATCTTGCCTTTAGGTTGACAAACATGAGCATCTAAAATATGTTTTGTAGCATTGTGCATGTCGTTTGCTTAAGGAAGAAGATTAGTGGTGAACATTGAATCCCTAACTAGTTTTCTCATTGTTTTTTTAACCTCAATCAAATTATATTTTTAATCAAATGCTATTTTTAATATTTCGTTTTGAAATTTTTAGTTTTCAAAATCATCTTAAAATCATCCTTTTGAACACCTTGTCAACACCGAGTGCCTTTGTGTATTGCTTAACTTTGATTAGAAATCTTAAGGTTTTGAAATAAGTTTTTTTTAGGGTTTTCTTTCACTCTTGCATTCTTAGTGCCATTTAGTTAGTAGTTCTAGGAAATTAATTTTAAACACATATTAATCCAATCATCGTGGGAATGATCTCGTATTTGCTTTCTATACTATTTGTTTGATCTTGTGCACTTGCGAGTTAAAACGCGCATATAGTTGCTTAATTTTTAGGTTGCTATTTGTACAACATTGATTGACCCCTCGTCGTACCCTTTGTAACTCTGTTATAAAATGAGCACGGACATTTTACATGAGTGTAAATATAGGCGAATGTACTTGATAAGTGTGGCTTATAGATGATTTCATGTATATGATATTCATCTTAAGACTTGTGCACAATTGTAGGGTGAGTCTTAGAGATTTTCTTTGTTATCGAAGAGAGTTAAGATAAAACTTGAGTTAGCTAAAAGGGTCCAGATTTGAGTTGGGCGGAAAGGCTATAATGAGGGCTTAAAGTGAGGAGGTTATTTGAGGAGGTCAAATCTCACCATCAACAAATGTAAAGAAATCATGAGACTTAAATATTTTAAATGTTTTGACGGTCGGATCGGTCTCCTCAAATAACCTCCTCACTTTAACTCCTCATTATAAAAGCTCCCTGAGTTGGGAACGTACTTGATGAATACTAACATTTTACAAAGCCAGCCCCAAAACTAAAAGGCTCTAATTCAAAATGGCCCACCCAAAAGTGTAAGCTCATCAAACTCCACCAGGATGAACGATTATTTTGGGCCTGTTTATGGGCCTTAACCTTGTGACTGTGACTCCCATAAAGGCGCCACTATCTAAAGTTTCAAAACAAGACTGGTAGTTGAGCAAAGAATAACTCTAATTTTCGGCTGGTTCGACTAGTTAACTGTCAAATTACAGACAACCAATTATGCTACGACACATAAGCAAATCTTGGACCCACAACAATTGCAACCAATTTCGACCCGTTCGATAACGCTGCTTTGGTTGCATCGCTGGTTAGTAACATGAACTAATCTACTCCGCAAAGCAAACGAACTTGCCTCTCTTCTTTTAAATCGTCTGACTTGAGTTTCCTCATTCTTTCAGTTTTCACCTGCTACTTCATAGTTCGTAGTCGTACTCAGAAATGTAAGTAATATATATATTTTTATTTTCAGAATTGATTTTCTGTTTCAACATTAAGTTCCTGATAATTTGATTCTCACCCAGATGCTTTTTGAATCGGTTATTTTTGTACATGCTTTAGATTGTGATCGTTTAAACTATAAAGTTTACACCTTTATTGCTGGCTGAGTACCCCTAGGGTTGTTAAGCTCCGTTTGGTTCCTGAGAAAATATTACTAAAAGGTCAAAAGAAACGAAATTTTAATTGCCATTATGTAATTGTTTGTTTTCCTGGTAGTTTCTCAGTAACCAAACACATAGACCGTGTTAGTATGTTTTGTCAAAGCTTTTTCAGTACATGCTTTAGATTGTGATCGTTTAAACTATAAAGTTTACACCTTTATTGCTGGCTGAGTACCCCTAGGGTTGTTAAGCTCCGTTTGGTTCCTGAGAAAATATTACTAAAAGGTCAAAAGAAACGAAATTTTAATTGCCATTATGTAATTGTTTGCATTCCTGGTAGTTTCTCAGTAACCAAACACATAGACCGTGTTAGTATGTTTTGTCAAAGCTTTTTCAGTACTTTCTAAGAGTGATCTTTGAGCGACAAGTTTGCACACTTTGTTTTGCAGTTCTCAAAATGGGTACCAAATTTGGAGCCAGTTTGGTCACTCCCTTTCTCTTTCTGCTTCTGTCTCATGTGGTGTTTTCCACAACAAATGATGGGTTGGTCAGAATTGGACTGAAAAAGATGAAAATAGATCAAAAATGTCATATGAATAGAAGAAGTAATACTATTGAGCAAGAAGAAACACCGGGAGGTCCTATTAGGAAGTATCATCTGCGTGGTAATCTTGGGGATTCTGAGGACACTGATATTGTTGCACTAAAGAACTATATGGATGCTCAGTATTTTGGTGAGATTGGCATTGGAAGTCCTGCTCAGAAGTTCACTGTGATATTTGACACTGGAAGTTCTAATCTTTGGGTGCCCTCAGCCAAGTGTTATTTCTCGGTAAGCTTATGAAGTCTTTTCCTTCATTGTTTTGAGTTATTTTTATATCAAAACTATTAATTCAAATGAAGTTATCTTAAAAATTCGTATCTTTCCGAATTTGGTTGCAGGTTGCTTGCTTTTTTCACTCCAAGTATAAGTCTAGCCAATCAAGTACATACACAAAGAACGGTATGTTCCTATTCACTGGTTCAAGGCATTCACATCCTGATAAGTTATGACTGCCCTAGGTTGGGATGAGCAAACCCTTGATTCTTGATCAAGGTGTCCCAAATGTTCCACAATACAGGGCTAACCATAGCATTAAGTGATACTGTTTTAAACTTCATGGAAAGGGGAAAGCACTGACATTCTTTAAAGAACAATGTATAAACTAAATGTCAAAACTGTGTGTTTCCATTTTCCAATGTAGGAAAATCTGCGGCAATCCAGTATGGGACCGGTGCAATTGCAGGCTTCTTCAGCCAGGACCATGTCACTGTTGGCAATCTTGTTGTTAAGGATCAGGTAAGTTTTGACAGAACCTAGATTTGGTGAATTTCAGTGTTGTGGACTTTACCCTTACTATGACTACTGGTTATTAGGACTTTATTGAGGCAACCAAAGAGCCTGGCATCACATTCGTCGCAGCTAAGTTTGATGGTATACTTGGACTTGGATTTCAAGAGATCTCAGTTGGAAATGCTGTTCCTGTCTGGTATGTCAATGCCACTTAGTTCTTAAGTATACTAATTACTCGATTCAATTTGTACACTTAATATCATAATAATGTACTAGTTTCTTTCTTCCATATTAATGGGCTAAATGTTTTTTAAAACACTCCAAATTGTGTCAGCTGTGATTATCATTATACTTCCATTCCCCCACTTGTAAGTTGTAAGTCCTCAATGCTAATCTGTTTGACATTACATTGACCATTATAACAGGTATAATTTGGTCAATCAAGGTCTTGTTACAGAACCAGTTTTCTCATTTTGGTTAAATCGCAATACTGAAGGGGAAGAAGGGGGTGAGATTGTATTTGGTGGGGTTGATTCTAATCATTACAAGGGTGAGCATACATATGTTCCTGTGACTCAGAAAGGCTATTGGCAGGTTGGCAATCCAAGATATTACCATCTTTTGCAGATTTTCTACTTGATAGTTGATAGTTGATATTGATTGATTTTTTTTTTTTTTTTTCGGGTTTCATTCTTCTTTTTGGTTTCTCTTATTTGTAGTTTGATATGGGTGATGTCTTAATTGGTGGCGAATCATCTGGTAATGATAACATTCCTATGTTGAGACAGTAGATACTTTCTATAATTTGTTTGTTATGGTATTGAAAGATTATCATGTCACTTTCCAGGATTCTGTGCTAGTGGCTGTTCAGCAATTGCCGATTCAGGAACCTCCCTATTGGCTGGGCCAACGGTATGTATTCTAGCCAACCATTTCCATATTTGTATTTCTTTGTATCCAGTTATCAATATATCAAGAAGCGCTGGACAAGACATACACATATCATGCTATCCAAGGCATATCTGTTGAATATAAAAAGCCCCCATCACTGTGATCTGCTATCAGGGTTTATTTGATAGTTTTAGCAACTTCTAATTAATATTATTGTCTAATCTCACTTTTTCAGACTGTTATCACTCAAATCAATCATGCCATTGGAGCCTCTGGTGTTGTAAGCCAAGAATGTAAGACAGTGGTTGAACAATATGGGAAAACTATAATAGAAATGTTGCTAGCTCAGGTATACATATTTTTGTTTTTTTTTTTTTTTTCCAGTGCATTTTAATTAAAGTTTACTGTTCTTCCATCATTTTAATGATATATGAAGACAATATTTATATTGGTACTTTTCTCTTTGATTCAATTTGCCGGAAAACTCCCTGCAGTGAATTGATTTTTTACTTTTACTGGCATGTTTTCTAGGCACAACCCAAAAAAATTTGCTCCCAAATTGGTTTCTGCACTTTTGATGGAACTCATGGTGTGAGGTCAGATGCAGATCAATCTATTTTCTTAAAGGTTTTTTTAGAAAGGATAGTGGTAATAATGAGTTTCTTAGATCATTTTGATTTAAATGTGTTAACATCTTTGCAGTATGGGCATTGAAAGTATGGTGAATGAGAAACTAGAAATGACATCTGACGGCGTGCATGATGCTGCATGTGCTGCTTGTGAGATGGCAGTGGTATGGATGCAGAATCGGCTAAGGCTAAATGAGACAGAGGATCAGATCTTGAATTATGTCAATGAGGTAAATTAAACTTCCTTTTCATGTGTCTGTGAAACGTTCCTTGCAGCAAGCTCATGCTGGAATTTTCACTTGCAGCTCTGTGAACGACTTCCCAGTCCCAGTGGAGAATCAGTAGTTCAGTGTGGCGCTCTATCCTCCTTACCCAGTGTATCATTTACCATTGGTGGTAAAGTATTTGACCTTGCTCCAGAGCAGGTATGGTCGTCATGGCATTAAAACCCTAAATCATTTCATCTTTCATCTGAGTACATGAGTAGGCTACTTCTCAATTGTATTCACATGCCCAATTGTGAATAAAGATCTCCAACTTAAGAAAGAACTCATGGAACAGCGTTAATATACTTAAGAAAGACTTATCAACTTCGAGTTTTCATGACCAGTTCTCTGCATGAAACTGGTTTGTAGTACATCTTAGCATTTATTACTATGCAGTGCATTTAGTTAGAGCCAGATTAGCTGCAAGTTGTTCTACTCTCTCTCTCTCTCTCTCTCTCTCTCACATCTAGATAATTATATTTCTAGTAGGCATTATTGCCACTGTTGATAAAAGTAGTTTTCTTTCCTTTTATCCAATATTTAATTGTTCATTTTATGTATTATTTATCACCCCACATATATTGTTTATTCTTCTGAACATTGGTTTGTTGGATCAGTATGTTCTCAAAGTCGGGGAAGGAGTTGCAGCTCAATGCATCAGTGGGTTTATCGCTTTAGATGTTGCTCCTCCTCGAGGACCACTCTGGTATTTAACTCTTCCCATAATTGCTTATAGCATCTTTTGAACTTGTACATTCTTTTCAGCAATGGCGCACACAAACAGTTTACATTGGATTGCTAAAAATGGTGAAAATCTGATGCAGGATTTTGGGGGATATTTTCATGGGTCGGTATCACACCGTGTTTGACTATGGGAACTCGTCAGTTGGATTTGCAGAAGCAGCTTAGTTCTATATATATTTTCTGTTTCCCCTGCTTATGTAAATAATCTCTGCCGACATCAGAAAAAGAGTTGTGACAATAGAACTTGTTTATGTGATGGACCATGGACATAATGAACCTTTACAATCTTGTATCCGTGAATAAATCAAGGCAAGATTGTTTGTATCTGCACAAGAAAACTTGGTTTCTATATACATGGGCTTGAAGTTGACGTATATTTGCCATACCTAAATTCTCTTGGCACAAATTTAAAAGAGTGTCACAATGACTTCAAGCTGACATAGCCACCAACAATCTTGTGGACAGGTGGCCGCTACAAATCATTTCTGCGAGAAACTGATATCATTGGTTTGAACTTTGAGCTCACAAATCACACCTATAATGTTTATAATGTTCTAGAAGCGATAAAAGATGTAATTTCGTTTTCGTTGTGGATTTCGTCATGTACGTGGTTGAAGCAGAAAGAGTCACACTATTGAAAGCACTTTTAGCTCTCAAAGTCTCTAACTAACAAATTAAAAAGTGACACATAAACAAACTTGTTACGTGTTGCCGCGCTCTTTATGATTCTTCTATCTGTAAATGGCCACCACAGAGAGAGAGAGAGAGAGAGAGAGAGAGAGAGAGAGAGAGAGAGAGAGTTTCTATAACGGCACGTCCAAGCAAGCAAAATCCATCCATCTCTACTCATTGAAATGCCGGCTAACAACCCTATCATGCTAAACCAAAGCAACACTCATTTATTTTTCCAACTACGCAAAAACTAAACAACAATCTAAAACTCAAATCCTGAAAGCAACCAGAAAAAAACAAACCAAAACTCCCAAGTTTTCTTTGTTATAAGCGATATTAGAGGAGAGGGATTTGAACACATGACCTCGGATGCAGGGGTAATTGTTAGATAAATTTAAATGATTTGTGTATGAACAAATAAAACACTCTCACAACTCATCATTTTAATATGAAATTCCGAAATTAGGGAACTTATGTTGGTGTATCATTACACTCAGCACAAAATGTCTCCATGCCATTTGCATGACTAGCTCTCTTGTTGCTTCTTACCTCTCAGTTAGTCCTTACTTCAGCTCATCTCAATGCTTTGCGTTGAAAATTAGCTAAGATAAGTGGGCTGGGAACTTTAGAAATTAAAAGCAATTTTCTTTCCCCCAAAATATACCAACTCAAGCATTCATCTTTACATTATAGGGCAATAATGGTATAATAATAAAAAATCAAGGTAGGACCAAAGGCGTGCATTCATCTTCACATTCAGTACAAATGTTTTATTATTAGCAAAAGCTAGCAAATTGATGGCAGGCTCACACAGCTATATCATTAAATTTACAACAAAAAGCATACTGCAATTTCCTTATCCTCTGCCGGAAGGGGAAGGCCAGGCATAAATGAAAAGAAGCCACCCTATCAACAGTGTTCCAAGGACCACACCAACTCTTTTTTTCAATTTCAATGGCATCCAAACGCACGTAAACCTTGTCACTTCCACAAGCGCACACATTTAAAACGTGCCTCCACACCAACGTGTTCACTTTCCTATGGTTCTTTTGTTTAGCCCCAGTTTCGTAAGTAATGAATTGCTTATGAAAAATGAACAAGAATATCATATTATATGTGCATTGTGTGAATCTTACAAGCCACGCATGGGATTTGAGAAAAGCGTTGGTTTACCTTTGCCCTCACTTTGGTCCAACAATTAACTGAACAAGTTTGACAGAAATTAGATGGTGGGGTGGGTAAGCGTATGAGTGTCTCAGTGAGGCGAGAAATTTTTCGATATGACTTTAACATTATCATGTGATGTTAACAACTCACTTATGTTATAATATGTTTCGTATTCATTAATATTATATTATGAATATAAACTCGTTATCCATCCATATTATAGCACCCGAGATAGTAATATTATCCAAAAAAATAAATCTTTTGAGTGAGACAGCCATTGGGAGATTCTTGATTAGGGTTGTTGTTGGCATTTTACTTTTATAAGTTATATAACCCAACAACAACTAACCCCACCTGCCGATTTGCTGTGGTATTGTTTGGTCAATTGGAATCGGTCACAACCCCTACCATTTGTTTTTGTGCCTTTTTGCCTCTTTGAATTGATTCCTCTCTTTAACTCTCTTGCAAAGTTCCAAACCACCACACCCTTTTTAGCTTTTATTGGTTCATCAAAAGCTTATCTACCATATGTTGTGCGCTATTAATTATGAGGAAGTTGGAGAAGGAAGTTTAATATTTTCTAAATTAAACATCTAAAAGACCACATCAACAATATGAGGCTTCAAGCAACAAAACGTAGCACATGAATTCATCAAATAAAAAAATATTTTTTTTAGTGTTTAATTTCATGGTTCCAATGCAATTAATGACACTTTTTGGTATAAGATTATGACCCTTTTAAGATTAGCATGGTAGATTAATTATATTTACACTCATCATGGTAGTTTTCTTTTGAGGTGTGTTTGTTGCATACCATACATAGTGGATAATCGTTTTTCCTTTGTATACAATCTAGACATGAAAATTTGGGGGGTGATTATTTTAGTGGAGTGCCCACGGGCCACGTCCAAGACGGCATCATCAATGATGATTGCTTTACTTAGGAGACACAAATCCTCTTATTAACAAACGAATAAACTTTCTAATAGGTTGCATATTGTGCATGATAAAATATATTTTAGGAGTAAGTTAAAAAATCTAATAGCCTAATATACATGGTTCATCCGTACTCGTTTAAGTTTTCGAAATTCGTCAACAATATACTAGTTCTAGCTTGATACTATGCTGGTCAATACTTATCCAAAGTATTTGCCAAATTTTTGCCATCATTCAATCAATGAAGACAAATACATGGAATCAGGAGACATTGTTTTTACCTGAATCAAGGGGGGAGGGATTGTTTGGCCATACAGTTATAATGAGCTCAAGTAAAGCACATTCTTTGAATTTTGGATGTGTTTGTGACTAGTCAAGTCACAAATTTTCAGCAAAAGATGGTGGTGAAGCAATATCAATTTTGGTCAATAAAAAACAATGGCTTAAATTGACAAAAAGATATATTAGGTGCTGATTCCTAACCAGAAAAAAAAAAACAAAAACTATCAACATCCTCATGGCAAAGCTTCCCACTGATCATATAGCTAGGGTCCCAAAATCATTTTTTATATATATATATATAAAGTTGCATGGTGTAGTGTAAATTGGTCAAAGCCCACAGACAAAAAGAAAAAAACAAGTATTAGCTTAACCCCCTTTTTCTTCTTTTACTTTTGGTAAATACCCAGAAACTTGTACTTTTCTCAACAAAAAAAAGACTTGAAATCTTGACCAACCAGATATTTTTATCCAATAGCACATGCTTGAATTCAACCAATATACCAAAACCCAAATTGAAAGTGATACTAGAAATCAACCCCGTTTTGGTGGTTCAACGCACCCCCTAACACCTCACCCATAAGTTGCCAATTTTAATTTCCAAACTCCCCACGTCCTTACAAATTAGAGCATCCCATTTAGGATTTTTATCCATCCATCCAACCCAACCCCTCCCCATCACTTGCACGGTTGCACCAAACCAAAACCAGTTTGCACGCTCTTAAACCTCAATCCTTGACACGTGCCAACGGGCCATTTTGCCAAATCACAGCCGTATAGGAGGCCACCGCCGTCAACCCCGCCCGAATTTTGACACGTGGTCGACTAGTTTTAAAGGAATTGTCAACCCTTCTGGTTGTAGATGGAGAGAGAAAGAGAGAGACCCAACCAACCAATTAAATTATCCCACTTATTATATTTTGCAAGTGAGGAAGTCCATATATAAAGGCAGAGGCACAATAGGCATCTTAACCAACACAAAAAGGTTTTCTACATTCTATTCTTAGCTCATCACCAAATGGACTGGACTAGAGGCCACACCATTGGCCATGGCTCATCAGCCACCGTCTCCCTAGCCACCTCCTGCTTCTCCGGCGACTTGTTCGCCGTCAAGTCAGCCGAAATGTCCCAGTCCGAGTTCTTGCAAAGGGAGCAGAAAATTCTCTCTGCTTTGAGCAGTCCACATATAGTAAGCTACATGGGGCATGACATGACTAGTGAGAGCAACAAGCTCATGTACAATCTCTTCATGGAGTACATGCCCCGCGGCACGATCATCGACGAAATTAGCAACCACGGAGGCCAAATTGACGAGTCACTGATCAGAGATTACACAAGGGACATTGTGAAAGGGCTAGAGTACTTGCATTCACATGGGTTGGTACATTGTGACATCAAAGGCAGGAACATCTTGGTTGGTGACGATGGTCCAAAAATTGCTGATTTTGGATGTGCCAGGTGGGCTAATCCGGCGGGGGAAGTGGCGGTGCCAATTGGCGGCACACCAATGTTTATGGCGCCGGAGGTGGCGCGTGGGGAAGAGCAGGGGTTTCCTTGTGATGTATGGGCTCTTGGGTGCACAATTATTGAAATGGCTACTGGGGGATCAGTGCCATGGCCTAATGCAGCTAACCCAGTAAGTGTTCTTTATCAAATTGCGTACTCTGGTGAACTGCCTGAGATTCCAAGCTTCCTCTCAGATCAAGCAAAGGAATTTTTGGGAAAGTGTTTGAGGAGGGACCCAACAGAGCGTTGGACGGCTAGTCAACTTCTAAAGCATTCATTTCTTGAGGAAAAGGAAGAACTTATAATTACTTCTAGTGCAAAGCAGGCTCAAGAATCCACTTCATTTTCTCCAACAAGTATTCTTGATCAAGGCATATGGAACTCTTTAGAAGAATCAGAAACTTTGGGCAATCTTGTTCAGTTCCCAAGTTTTGAAAATTCCTCCTCTGATCACAGGATCAGACGGTTGTCCTTGTCTTCAGGGAATCCCAGGTGGGCTTTGGATGAGACTTGGATCACAGTTAGAGGGAATGATTGTGAGGAAAGCAACAGTATTGGTATTGCCAATGATGCTGAGGCTGAAGATGATGTTGATGTGTTCGGTGGGTTGGCAAGGGTTTTAGTTAATCGTGATGTACAACAACTGGAAAGCCCTGAAGCTGTAGGTAGTGAGGAGGAGGAGGAGTTAAATTTCTTAGATAGCAATAATAGCTGTAGAATTAATTTGGATATTTTAGGGGCCTGCAAAAAAAACATGAATAACAGGAGTGTAGGTTTGAGCAATTTGATTTTTGAGAGAGACAGAGACAGTCTGTTATTTCCTTCAATATCAAGTTTTTAGTAATCATAAATTCCATATTTTCCTCTATTATTTTGTTTTACTGTTATAAAGTGGATGGTGAGCCCTCTCAATTGCTAGTAGGCCCCATATGTGTTTGGTGGGTCAGTTTTTGTTTGTGTTTTTTATTTATTTGCCAAATTTAGAAATAGAATGGGAGTTCCCTTACACATACCGCGAAAGTGTCATTTAGATTCGAACCTGAAATCATTGGTTTACAAGTCAAAATCATTTTCCACTAGGTTAGATCCTATTAGCGTTAGTTTGGTTTAATTCCCAAGAGTCATGACATAGTGAAGGCATAATTCTTGGTATCAAAGATAAAAACCCATAATCCTTTCTGCTTAGTTTCTTTGTTTGGTAGGTAAAGAAGGGTGCCAAACATTGGTGTTTTTAATTCCATTCCGCCAACTGCTGCTTAAATTGGGTGTAGTTCCTCAAATGCAAGTGGCTAGGAAACTGAGATTTCAAGTCATTTTTTACTGTTGAAGCAACTGTCAGAAGAATAGATTTCCTAGTTAAGTCGGTTTTGGTAAGCAAGAACCCAACATTTACAACTCGAACCAGATTTCTGTTCTCTGTGTTGGAATAAATATTATTGACAATACTCTCCTTCAAAGAACATGGAACAACATCGATCGTTTATACTATTAAGATTCGCATAACACATAACAAATATTTGGGTGGATTGAGTTCTTCCAAGTGGAAGTGGCCTAAAGTTTTCTATGTGGCCAGAGAAAGAGTCTGAAGGCACCAGAACTTTCGAATTCAATACTAATCTACTATCCATTTGTTAATGCTTTAAAGTTTCTGATTATAAAAATTTGCAAATAAATTATTAAACATCCCCATCACTTGCATTACCTCATTGCCACTTCCAAGCAAGAAGTCCAAGATGGATTTGTTTGGGCCAATTGTAAAAGTAGAGTGGGTTCTATTTGGGCCAAAAGGAAAGTCTACTATTTTTTTTGACTTTGAGCTTACGAGAAAGACTTTTATTCAACGGGGCACTTTTGTTATCCCTGGCTATTGACGCAATGAAACATAATTTTTTCACATGTCATTGTATTATTGATTGGAAATAACAAAATAGTGTTATATCCGTTACAAATAAATTTTTCTGTCTGGCTAGAGGTATGAGCATGGCTATAGGTTACAGGCAATGGCGGACTTGTGCATGCGCATAGAGGTGCACCTACACCTCCGGTCAAAAAGTCTATTACCACAGCTGGAATTGCACCTCTGCTTCGAAATGAGATGCACATACCCTGTTCGACGAAATGCCCCAACCACATGGGCTGGGAGAGTTGCATCATGCGCGCTTGGTTTTTTTTTAACACATCATGGCCAAAACAACGTCATTTTGGACCAGGCTTTAAAGAGGCTTTAAAAATATAAGGAAACTCCTGTGCTGCTGGCCATTCCATTGGGCTTTTTAATTTATATTATTCCTTACTTAATTGGGATTGGAATTCTCTATATAAAGGACCAATTTATTCAATTGTGTATGCATCACAAGAATCCTTCGTTTTTTCTTCTTCTTGAGTACGCCAATCCAAAGTAAGTCAAATGCATTTTATTTTTTTTGAGCAAATGCCAATTTTGTTTATTGTTTTTTTAATAAATTTATCTTTTTTCTTATTTAGCTATTAGTAAGATCAGTAGCAAACTTGAGAAGGAAGAGGCTACTAGACACGCTATTCAATGTATAATTAATTTTTATTTATTTATTTAATTGATAATTTGATATTGATTTGTTTATTTTTTAATTGATAAATTATAGTCAATTAGTCATAGTAATATATATAAAACCCTTATTTTGTTTTAATTGTACCGTAATGGAACGGTAATTTCAAAGAAAGAGTTTAAATCCTCCTTCAAATAATTCGAGTAGTTCAAATCCTCCCTCAAATAATCCAGCTAGTTCCAACCCTCCTTTAAATAATCCAGCTAATTCAAATCAACCTTCAAATAATCTGCCTACTTCACATCCTCCCTTAAATAATTCGGTAGTCCAAAACGATCGCAAGTCACAATAATTGTAGGTTAATTATATTAATAATGCAAATATAATGCGACGTTTTCATGATATGAAAGCTCGTCGCAACAATTGTAGGTTAATTGTAATGTTATTATTTTAATTAATTATGAATAACATTAGTATTGTTTAAATTATAAGGATGTTTAATTATCTTCTTCTTTTCTTTTTTTTTTTTTTTGAGCTCTTAGCTTTTAAAAATTGCCCCTCTGCTGAAAAATTCATGGGTCCGCCGCTACTTACGGGCAACATTGATGTATAATACACATGGGTCTTGAAAATGGGTTCAATGCCATTAGTGGAGAGCAACAAAATTGAGCAGCAAAAAGAGAAGGTTTTAAAGTTCTCAATTAATTTTCTGCTAGAAAACTAGTAAAACATTTATACAAGATAATTGTTGAAATTAAACTACTCTGTTTTTATTCTTATGAGTACTTTATTGGTAGGCTTTGCAGATAACTGAACACAGATGGCCCAGCAGCATATATCTCAAGCCTCAAAGGGTTTCTGATACAAAGAGGAGCATGTTGTTCTAGTAGTGTTTCACCGTAACGTTGCATCGTATAACTGCGTATGAGTTTGGAATGTCCACGGAAATCGTTTCGAAAGTAATATATCCTCTAACAAATCGAAATTTTCCAGTACCTGAAACCACTGATAATTCTCTAACTGGCTCGAATTGCTTATCAATCCCTTGTATCTGTAGAGTGCTACCATTGTACTTCTTGTTTGTGAACACAATGGAGAACAAGACATGAGCATTAAGTCCATCCAATGCTGATGTCATAGACGTGCCTTGTACCCGGCCAACGGATGCTGAGTTTGGGTGTGAGCCTTCCGCTACAGGGTCATCAATGGCATAAAGTGTGGCAAATTGAGTGAAGGTCCAAGCCTTGCCTGAAATACGTGCAAATGGTATGTCTGTGGCATTCGGACCGGCAAAGATGTCTTGAAAGTAGAAGGAAAGTTGGGTTTCTTTGACCTCATGACTGGCTAGGACCAAAGATGTAGTCACGGCTAGAAACATTAACAACATTGTGGATAGAGCATTGAGATTTGGTATGAAGGCCAACGCCATTGGTTGATGGGAGCTAACTGAGCAACCAGGAAAACAGTTTAAGAAGAAAAGAAGCTAGCTTTTGAAATTGCTTTGTGATGTTGAGTTGTGGTTTTCAATTTATATTATGAAAAAGGAGAAATCATTGATGCTATATCAACCATTTAGCTTCTGTTTTACTTCCTTGCTACTTCCTTTCTAGTTGAGAATTGTTTAAGCAATAATGCACCACGCCTGCAACAGACCCTAACATAGATATATTTGTGTAAAGACCAAAATAAATTAGTTCCAAGATGGATTTTGTTGGGGCCAATTGTAGGATGTGCTCAATCAAAGAGACTAGAAGAAGAAGAAGACTGAGTTCTGCTTTGGCTAAAAAGGAAGGTCCAATATTATTTCTATGAGACACCAATAAAAGATGTTCATCAATTTCTTGCATGCTCAGAGCTAAAATACAATCATTTCTCAAAGTGACTATTGACTGTTTGGAAGCAACCTAACGGTGCATCGAATGATCGAGTAGAAGGTCTTATTGTCATAGAAAACTGTCTCAAGAGTAGCATATCCCCTTGCATATCTGAATGATCCAGTGCCTGAAACCACTGAGACCTCTTTATACCTCTCAAACTGGCGGCTGATGCCTTGTATCTCAAGGCTGCTACCGTTGTACTCCACATTGGTGAATGCAAGTGACATTGAAACGTGCACATTGGAGCCAGACAAGGATGAGGCCACTAGGATGCCTTGAGCTCGACCGATTTGGGCCGACACTTTATCCGGGGTTTCTGTGATGACATCGTCAACGGCAAAAATGGTGCCAAACGAGGTGAAAGATTGAGGCTTGCCCTGGATGCCAGTGATTGGGACAACAGTGGCATCTGGCCCAGATGCCAAGTCTTGCAAGTATAACACTATGGTGGTTTCTCTAGGACTTTGAGGCTTGGCCAGAGGCATGAGCATGGCTAGTAGAAGCAATATTGATGAAAAGGACATGAGTTTGGTGGGTCTTGAAAATGGATTCAATGCCATGAGTGAAGAACAACAAAATTGAGCAAGCAGAAAGAATTGAGTGAATTAAATTTTCTTTGTGCAACTGGGTTGGTTCATGCAATGGTCTTCATTTATGAAGGAGAAGGAGACGGTTAAAGTTGTCAATTTTCCGCTGGAAAACCGACGTTACAGTAAAACAACGATTGAATTTGAACACAAGATTCATGTTGTTATCTGGGTTTGGTTAATGAGAACGTTATAAAGTGATGATGGGTGTTTCATGTGAGGTTGTTCTGATTATTCAATCCAAGATAATTTGCTGAGATTAGATTCCTCTGTTTTATTCTTTTGAGTATTTCATTGGTAAAGCTGAGACCATCATAGATCTCAAAGATTAAGGGTTAGAGTTAATCGAATTCGACTTGATAAAATACTTTGATTAGTTTACTTATTTAGAAAACTTTTTCTACTTACGCAAACTACTAATCCAATTAAATAATTATTTTCAAGTTCTTATTATTGTTAAAACAAAAACAAAATATTAAATAGTTAATTAATGAAAATATGTCAAACATGAATTTATTTTTTCCTTTGAATTGTCGGATTGGCAAAATCAATGAAAAGATGACATGTATTTACCAAAAAAGCACAAACAAATAAGTAACAATGTAGCAAAAGACCTAATCCCACTAGTGTAGTGGTTTGGAGTTATTGCTCCACCAGACAAGAGTTCGAGTGTAGCGTGTGTGAGTTTAGTATATTATCACCCCTTTCTCAATAGGTAAGTTCTTTAAAAAAATGTATCAATGTAGAAATGCAAATGTTCCATGTACACATAGGAGCTTTTGAAATTGCTTTGTGAATTGTGAAGTTCATTGAGTTATGGTTATGGTTTGTATTTGTCATGTGAACAAAGAGCAATGTTTCTACTAAGAGAACCCAAATTCTATCAACTCAATTGTTGCATCATTTGGGTACCTTTACGTACAAATATTGGTCCAATTGCACAAGTGGACTCATTTTCTTCTCTGCCTACTATAGCATCCTGAAAGAGGTATATACAAAAAGTTACGAAGAAAAAAAAAACTAACAACTCCCTTACAAGTTCTTTTTGTCATTAGGGTGTGATGTGCTTTGCTTGGTGAATCTCTGTTCAACCAATTTCGACTGGTTCCGAAAATTTTGGTTGTCCGCGAGCAATCGATCATATTCTTTTAAGAATCCTTCAGATTCCTGTCTTAGGGCCTCTGCCTCGGCTCTTGCCTTGTTTGCCTCGTTTGCTTCGCTCTCGCATTCAGATTCCAGATACTTGAGCTTTGTCCTCAATGTATCCTTCTCTTGTACCATGGTGTTAAGCTTCTGTACACTTCCGGTTTTCTCCTTTCGAAAACTTTGGTTTTGTGTTTTTGCAGCCTCCATGGCCATCACGAGTGAAGGAAGTCCTTTTATGTAATGGTGCAAGCTATCTATCATCAGTACAAGAAACAGCACAATCCCTGCATTTTGAACAAGGTTGAAAATCAATTTTTTGAGGGAAACAAAATTCACAAATGGTTATTTAAGAAAAATTAGAGAACAAAATTCACATATATACTGTACGCAAAATGCATTGTGACATAGACCAATACCATACAAGCACAAACTTATCTATAAAGCTGAGATGGCCAAAGGTTTTGTCTAGCAAAAAGGAGGCAGAGACTTCCATAAAACTAGAAGTAGATGATTAATAACGTAGCACAATACCAAACTCATGCTGAGTAAACACAGAGCTTGCATATGATCAGAAGGTGTTTGTCAAATGTCCCCAGTCAAAAACTGATTAACATTTGATTGAATATTCCAAATTAGCAGAACCAAAATCGAAACTTCAAAAGAACAATAACAAAATCCAGAATTTCACAAGAGACCCAGTAAAATTCGAAAGGAAAAATTACCAATTAGAGAAATTTGGAGTATGTTCATGGACTTGAGAACCTCCTCTGTTGGGTTTAGCCCACTGCCCTCGTTGGTTCGGTTCTTCATATTCATGCGGAGGAGACTGTAGAAGTTAGCCATTACAACCAGAAACAGAGTTCCAGTGACAATCTTCACAAGCAATAGACCCTTTCCTTGGTTTAGCTTCAAACTATCCAACTCCGAGATCGCTGTTTTCGTCACAGGAGTATCAAACAGCAACGTCATAATCAGCACCATTTCGCTGAAAATCAGTGCGTAGAGCAGATAAACCAACCCCTGCCCCAAAATCAAAAGCAGCTGCACCATCCTTTTGCCTTCACGCTTACACCCAAAATCTAAAATCTCGGGCAAGAGAGATCCAGAGGTCGGAGACCGAAATTGAGAATCTGCGTGTTTTTATAGAAGCAGAGGACTTTTATGAATTTTCCCAAAATCGCAATTTTACCCTTCAACAAAAAAGAAAGAAAAAACCTTTTGATAACTCATATTTCATTTTAGCTTTGTGATAAGGGGGTTCCACATGTAACATTTTGAAATGGGTTCAATGCTTTGAGCAATCTTCACATTAGCAGAACTAAAAGAATTCGAAACTACACAAATTCCTTGCGTCAATTCCTGCACTTTATATACACATGGGTGCACTTATCTTCTTTTCTCTGCCTCAATCCCACATCTAAAAAGCCCTCGCATATGCGTATGAATAAAATTTGCTAATGTAATCGCTTCCTTGCGTGTTTCGTTTTGTCATCATAGCTTAGATCCACCCATTCTAGCTGGCTTCGAAGAATTTGGTTGTCTTCCTGCACGCGATCAATTTCCGCAAGGAGTCCTTCATATTGCTTTCTCAAGGCATATGCCTTGGTTTTTTCCAGCTTTGCCCCCTTTGCTTTCGTCTCATATTCAGTTTCCGTATTCATGATGTTTGTTCTCAATTTAGCAATCTCTTGTCCCAAGATCTTAAGCTCCATGGCTCTTCCGTTTTCCTCCTCTTGAAAAGTTTGGTTCTCTCTTTGTGCAGCCTCCATTTCAGTCCTGAGTAAAGAAACTTCTCTCGTGTAATGATGCAATCTATCCAAAATAACTGAAAGAAACAGCAAGAATCCTGCATTCGATAACGTGGAAATCAATTTGAAGGAACAAACTAAGCAAACAATCAATCAAATTAAGAAAGCATACATTGTGATATACCATTACCAATAGCACACAAGCACAAAACAAACTAAGATTGTAAATAGAAAATGCAGAAGGATATCTTATCGCCCCACACACAAGACGGCATTTTTCCTAGAGAAGGAGAGAGAGAAAAGTTCATAAAACTAGAAGAAATTCCTCTGAATTATAGTGCACGCTGCACTTTGTCCCTGGAAAGGAAATAAAATACTCTCAATACCCCTTTGAACTTTGGAAAAATTGAAATGCACTGTCCACTTTTCTGTTAAACTTTGACATTCGATGTGCACATACCCCTTTCAAGGGAAATTTTGTAAATATCTTCTCTCTCTCATTTCTCTCTTCCTTCTCTCTCCTCTGCGAATGCCCCAAATCCCAGCTCTAGTCAGAGGCTAAGAGAGTTACACGTACAGAATCCCATTCCAAGTGAAATGGGTTCCCTATCATGTTTCCTAAGCTAAATCCTGCTATCAATTTCTCTATAGAATACTAGAGAGCCTGCTTCAATTTCTTGACTTTCCCTATAATTTGATTTCCTAAGCTTCATATCATCAATTTCTGAAAATTTAATCTTTTAAAAAAAAAATTAATTAAAAAGGAAAAATAAGTTACCGGTAAGAGAAATCTGGAGCATGTTCATGAGAACACTCGGATTGAGCATGGTGGTTCGCTTGATGATGTTGATCGTACCATAGACCCTGGCCACTAGCACAAGCAACCCCGAACCAGCGATGATCCTCACAACGAGTGGGCCCTTCCCTCGTTTCAAGCGATCTACCGCTATCATCACCGGCTCCGCCAGTTTGATCTCCAACAGCAGCGCTAGAATCAGCGCTATTTCGACCAAGATCGCCGCGCAAAGCAGCAGCTGGAACATCCCTTTAACTTTTAGCGCCAAACGGCCAAAACCCTAGAATTAAAAGGACGACCCAAACAAAGAAATACGAAATTCAATTTAGGAAAGATTTAAATCGCACCGACTCTGTGGTGTGTTGGCGCCCGTTTGGGCCGTTTGGTGGTTCGTTTCGGTACTCTGTATATCTTGGTATTTTCAATTAACTTTTTTTTTTTTTTTTTGAGTTATTTACCCTCTTGCGGTTTTCCATTTTTTCACAAAATTCCAATGAAGTGATTTTGTGAAAACAATTTGAAACTTCATAAATTGTTCGTGTAATTTTTGAAATTTCGGGAAGTTTGTGAAAGCACTTGAAAACTCTGGGTATGTTAGTGTAAATAACTTTTTTCCTTTTTATGTCAGCCATATTAGTGCAAGAGAATTCAAAAAAAAGTATCTCGCATACAAGGCTAACTGTTTTTATGCACTTAACTTATAACCTCTTGTCATATTTTCAATTAACATGAATATCTTTTTGGATGTTTGGACCCGCCATTTAGACATTGTACAATTTTTTTGGTACACAACAAAATTAGGGTATTTTATTGATAAATATTAGGCCATCGTACAATGGAAAACATGCTTATTATTTATAAATTTGTATATTATTTAAACTTTGATATTCTAGTAATGTTGCACCGTGACGTTGCATCGCTCGACGGAGTAGGAAGTGGCAGGGTCCACCAAATATGTTTCAAACGTAGCGTATCCCCTAGCGAATCGAAACTTTCCGGTACCAGATACTACTGCCACCTCTCTAACTTGATCAAATTGCTTGCTGTTTCCTTGTAGCTCTAGTGTGCTGCCATTGTACTCCTGGTTTGTGAACACAAGTGACGCCAAGACAAGGGCATTGCGTCCATTCAGGGCTCCTGCCACAGTTATGCCTTGGGCCCAGCCTATGGAGGCGGAGTTTGGTTCCGGGCCTGCGGTTGCCCCAAATTGAGTGAAGGTCCAAAGCTTGCCTGCAATACCTGCAACTGGTAAGCTTGTGGCATTTGGACCAGCAGAGACATTGTCTTGGAAGTACAAGACCAATTGGGTTTCTTTGAGCTCACTGGATTGGCCTAAAAATGGCGCCATGGCTAGAACCAATAGTAGTGAAAAGGAGAAGTCGCTGAGGTTTGGTATGAAGTTTGATGCCATTGCTAGATAAACAAGAAGCTTCTGAAACCAAGAACTAGGCTATTGGAAGATAAGGTGCTTTTGGGATAGGGTTGTGATTTTGAGAGAGGGTATTGGTTTCCATTTATAATATGAACACAGAGAAATAATTGATTCTTAGTCAACCATGCATATGGACTATGGAGCACTAAAACCATAATTACAAGTTTTAGCTTTGAGGTTTGTACTGGATATCAACATAATTAAGTCATGTGCCGTATAGAATCTTTAATCTCCTCTCAGATTATGTTTCCTTTTGGGCTTATAATATGTTTATGACTACATATAACTCTTGCACTCTATTGACTTTGTAGTGTGTGTGGATTGTGTGGTGGTTTTTTTTTTGTTTTTTTAGAACAAGCAAAATTTCATTAATAAAAGGGTAAATACAAAGAAGAACACATCCCAAATGGAGGTTCTTGCATACAATAAATTAGGAAAAATAAATACAACAAGACATTTTGAGTAATAACTATTACAAATTCAAGCTCTGCTCACTCAGAGTTGACAGATAGAGGATCAAGAAGACTCCTTACAGCATCAGTGCTCCAGAGAGACCATGAGAACAATTGATTCTGCATGAACAAGCAACCATAAGCACCAAAAGTGAAAGGGCCTTACCGCTCAACATCCACTTGGGCAACGAAGGCCACAACACCTCCAGTATCTCACATGATCTCACAACACTCAATGTGAAAGATCCATCTAGATTTAGCAACTCTACCTCATTAACATAAAGGATTTTAAAAGCCAGTCCAAAAGAACTGAGGAGAATCAAAAGTCATCATAAAATTGTTGAAAAGTCGCCCGATTTATTAGCCAAAGGAGTTGGTTCCAGGGAAAAATCCCTGAAATCAAAGGGGGTTGCAATAAAGGAATGTTTTGGTCAACAAAATAAAAAGAAACTATATATAATGGGCAGGACATGACTAATGAACTAAAATGGAGTCTATGCTGCTGAATCTTCTACTGGTGCAGGGACAACTATATGGACTGACAGGCTTATTAGTCTTTGTCGTTACAAAAGTCGATGCTACCACATCGAGCATTCTGTCTCATATTTGGTGAGCATATCAACGTTGGAATTTGACTAACTAAATTTGATGACAGTCACACATACTGCAGTTTACACATCCTGCTAAAACTATAAATTACGAGGCTGGACAAATGCATACATCTAGTTTGAATACTTCCCAACTCACAAGCAAGTGACACAAAAATGCATCAATTAAATTATGCCCCTATATTGGTATCTCAAAGGTTGACCAGCAAATTACAAGAACAAGAACTGCAACTAATCATTTATTAATTTTGCCATATCTTTCCAACCAAGGATCATAGACATGATCTTCTAATATAATGTTGCACTGTGACGTTCCATTCTACAACTGAGTAGCCAATTGGATTGTCTAAGAAATACTTCTCAAGCGTAGCAAATTTCTCAGTACCTGATACCACTGCAACCCTCTCTAACTGGCTCCAACTCTTACTGTTTCCTTGTAGCTCAAGTGTGCTGCAATTGCACTTGTTGTTAGTGCACACAATCGATAAGGCCACTATTGGAGCGGAAAATTTCGGGTCATCCAACAAGTAATCTTGTAGTTAATGTTGAGAAGTCGAACACCGTTTTGATTGCTATCAATAAGGGAGGAAGAGGGTACCTGCAAGAAAACACTTGCTCGAGTTCGTAGGAGTTTAAGATAATTGCAGGAGAGTTAGAATAGTATTGTTACCTGATTTTTCCCTTCGAGTTTTGGGCTCCATGTTCCATGTGGGTGATCATGTGGGCTTTGCGATATGGCATGAACATGCTAGCCCTTGATCTGAGCATAGGACATGTTTGCCTTGGTAGGCCTTGGCCATCAAGTCCCACTAATCCCATGATTTCATTTATGTGTGATCAGGGATGGTCCTACGTACTAGGTGACTCGATTTTTTATAGCCAACCAAAGTTAATAGGTAGCCTAGATGACTTTATTTTTTACAACCCACACGGACACACACCACCCCCATCCCACCCACAGAAAATCTCATATTTTTTTCTTTAGTTAACTAACCCCACACGTCTGATAGAAAGAAAAACATAAACTAACCTCACACATGTGACACATACCCTTTTTCAGAAAACACCCATTTCATTCCCTCAGAAAATCCATTACCTTGGCTTGAATACCTTCTTTTCAATTTTATTTTCCAAGTTGGCTTGAATGGCTGGATGCACTAAAATGGTTCAAATTTTTTCTTCTTCTTTTGTAATGGATTAAACTTTCAATTTTCTCATTTAAGGAGAAGTTTATGTGTAATTGCTATAATTGACCTTAAAATTCATACTTCAATTTTTCTATGTTTTACATAAGTTTAATTTTTTTTAATTAGAAATTTGGAACTTCTTATCAATGAAATTCACTTGTACCGTAGAGTTTTCTATCTTTCAATAGGTTTATGTGTAAAGTAAATCTAGTCCACCTTATTTTCAAATATTGAGTTTGTACATGTTTGTGATGATGGACAGATGATAGGAAAACATGTCTCTTGATTGTCACTTCTCCAAGTTTAAGATGCTAATGAATAATATCTTGATGAGTAATTTTTGCTTTCACAGATATGTTGCGACCGTCTAGCCTAGCTGTCAAAGAAAAAGCCTTGGCTGCGGTCAACGGTGGCTGAGTTCCGGTGTAGACCAGCAGTTATAACTTTTGGCACTACTCCCCTTGTACTTACTTGATGCTACAGTTCAAAGACAACTTTAGGGCTGCCTCTATTTTTTCAGGTTTTCTCAAGTAACACTAATTTGACCAAACTATTTTTCTCTTGTAAACGAAACGACCAAACTTATTTTTTTTAAGACTCGAGTAGTTTCAAACTAGGGTTTGAACCGACTAGTTTATTCGACTTATTAACCCTCACCAAAAACACGTAAGGATTGGAAACGAGGAACTAGATGTCACTGTCAGTGTCAAAATCGTCACCCTCTCTATGATATCCTTCTCATTTGACAGGAAAAAACACAAGTTCAAGCAATTTTATTCGAATCCAAATTCATGTGGGGGATTACAGGTAAACAAAGAGTCAGAGACCTACAATCTGCAAATTATAAATCACCACCAGAGCATCCATACAAACATGAACAGCTCCATATCTGTTGATTATTTACCCCATTTTCTAAACCTACAAACAAACATCATCTTCTAGTAGTGTTGCACTGTAACGTTGCACCTCTCCACGGAGTAGAAAGTTGCCGGATCCCAAAGATACGTCTCGAACGTCGCGTATCCCCTGGCGAACCGAAACTGTCCGGTACCGGACACCACTGAAACCTCTCTGACTTTCTCGAACTGCTTGCTGGTTCCTTGTATCTCCAGTGTGCTGCCATTGTACTTCTTGTTGGTGAACACAATGGATATCAAGACATGGGTGTTACGTCCATCCAGCCCTGACGTCACATAAATGCCTTGGCCTCTCCCAACTATGGGTGCGTTTCGATCAGGGGTCTCGGTTAGAGGATCGTCTGTCACAAAAGCTGTTCCAAACTGATCGAAGGTCCAGAGCTTGCCCGCGATACCGGCAACTGGAATTAGTGTGAAATTTGAACCGGCGGCTATGTCATGGAAGAACAAGGACAGATGGGTTTCTTTGAGTTCGAGCTCACTTCTTCTAGCTCCGGCTGAAAAAGCAGCAAATGCCAGAACTAAAAGTAGCTTTGGTATGAAGTTTAATGTCATTGGTGGATATGGCAGCTAGTTGGGCAACCAAGAAGTAGGCTAGGGAGATGAAGAGCTTGTAAGATGAACTGCTTTGTGAGTTTCTCAGTCGGGGTTATGGCTTCTATTTATAATGTGTTATAATGTGATCAAAAAGATAAAAGTAGGTGCCTGATTAATTGACAAATTGAGTCCCATATGGCTGTCCTACAGTAAGGGCAGGGTAGGCAGCTGCCAACCCCAAATTTTTTCACCGAAAAAAAAAGAACCTATGTGTAAGCAAAGTTATTCCTACCCAACCAATTTGATGGTGTGAACTCATGCCTGATTAAAAAAAAAAAAACATATGTTATATGGCCCAGTCAAACCTTAAAAAAAAAAAAAAAGCAATATAAGTAAGCAGCCAGTTCCTGATAGTCCCAAATCATTTTCCTTTGCAGCTTCTTCTTGAGTCTAGACATTCTCTCTTAGCACAACAAGTATTCTTCTTCTCTCATCTTTAATTATCTTCTTCAATTGGCTTTTTCCTAAAATAAATATATGCATCTTAAGTTTTTTAATAGTTTAATTTAGTTTTAGATTTAAATATATAGTTTAGTTTTGTATTGCATTGCATTAATTTGTTTTTTTAGTTTTTTTTGGTTAAGCTTTTATTTGTATAGAGATGCATATTTGAGAGTAAAGCTCATTACGTCCTCCCCTACTAGGTGTATCTTTTTATTTTTATGAATGAAATTCACTCGTACCGTCGAGTTTTTAAAGTAAGTTTCGCCTACCTGACTTTTGAATCATGAATCCCACTTGCATCATAGTCAACTTTCAAGTTCAACAGTGCATAATTTAACAGGTAGTCAGTCATGGATGCATTGTTCATTCAACGCAAGCATGTATAAATTAAGGGCCCATAAATTAATCAGGTGAAGTGAACTTAAAATCCCAATTGAATACACACCAACACCACCCCCCAGTGCCCGTTTGGTATTGCTTATTTGGGGTGATAAGTGATTTTTTTTTTTAAAAAAAGGAAACCCAACCAGTTTAGTAAACTATAATAAAATCACTTATTGTTAAAAATTACTGTAAGAAAAAGTTTGCAAATCTGACAGCGAAGCACAGTAGCCAAACTGGCCTTGAGTCTAGCTAGCAGTAATAGCTAACATGACAGAAACTCACTTCAGCGAGTCAGACTGCTAGGATGGGGGAATACTTAAGCTGTCCCGGAGAGTGTATACCGAGGAAGAGAGAGGTATATTATATATACCCAGGTGTATGCAAGTTTTTCTCGCTACAATGAGGGATGAAAGTCTGTAAAAATGTCGGAGGCAAAAAGATAAGGGAGTCTCACTAAAACACCCAAAATGGGAGCTGAAATTATAAAAAAACCTAATACCCAAAACACTTTATAAACACACCCAAAACTCATCATTACACACACTCAAAACTCATTTATAAACACACCCAAAAAATATATAATTGTTGACTTTGGGGTTGATTTTGGGTGTGTTTCTATGTTTAAATAGTTCTTGAGTTTTTTTATAAATACATGTCTAGGATTGGGTTTATTTATAAATTTGTAAAAAGATAATGTAGGGCAAGGCTTCTGGAGACAGTCTGAAAAATAAAAGTAACTGCATATTGGTTTGGGAAGTTACCGGGTTGGTTTCAATACAGCCAGTGGGTCTGGACTTTGGGATTTTGCCCATAGAATCCGCCTACTTCAGCGGTTTCACAGGTTGAGTTCTGAAAATATAGTTTGAGTTTATGCTCTGCCCCATCCAGTCACCCACCTGGAAGATTATGCGGATGATAATAGCATGTCGCCTATTTAAAACGCATATCACAAGGCAATCTTTATCTAAGAGAACCAAAAATTTAACAAAATTCTTGCATCATTTCACTATATATAAGTATTGGTCCCATTTCATAACTGCAGTCATATTCTTTTCAGTTTCAATCCAAGAACTAAAGTACCCTCATAGAGCTAGATATTGACAAAGATAACTGAATTTTTACCAAGTAACCACTCCCTTATGTGTTCTTTTTGTCATCAGAGTGGGATGTGCTTTGCTCAATCGATGTTAACTGGCTCCGGAGGTTTTGGTTGTCTGCCAGCAAGCGGTCATATTCCATAAGGAGTCCTTCAGATTGCTTTCTTAGTGCCTCCACCTCACTTCCCGCCGCCTTTGCTTTCTTTGCTTTTGTCTCATATTCAGATTCCAGATTCTTGATCTTTGTCCTCAATGTGTCATTCTCTTGTGCCAAGGTCTTAAGTTGCTCTGAACTTCCATTTTTCTCCTCTTGAATACTTTGGCTTTGTTTTTTTGCAGCATCCATGGCCTTCCTGAGGAATCGAAGTTCTCTTATGTAATGGTGCAATCTATCTAACATCAGTGAAAGAAACAGAAAAAACCCTGCATTTGATAAGATTGAAGTCAGTTTTGAAGGATATGAATGGCTATCAAACAAATAATAAAATAAAATACAATGAGCAGTATGATAGCTAATATACCATTACCCTAAACAGAAATCACTCAGATTATAAATAACATGAGCAAAAACTTTGGTAATCTGATGTGGGGGCCATTAAGATATCTTAATAGCCATTGCGTCAGATAACCAAAAGTTTGCCTAACAAAAAGGAGGGGAAGACAGTTCATAAAGTTAGAAGAAGCAAATCTATAATGTTGAACAATATTGGCAAACAAGCAACCAAAACTTCTGCTGTTTGAGAGCCAACTCAACTTCATAACTGGTTGAACCAATATGTTTCATGCTCAAGCTGATGAAAGTCAAACACTAAGGGCAAAGCAGATCAGATGCTTCATATGCTAGCTATGAACTCTGCATATGAATAATCAATCCATTTCTTCCCAGTTTCATGAAATACGAGCTCAACCATCAAGAGAGCACCAACTCGTCACATGATATACACTTAACAGTTAAAGAACTCATAACAAGTACACCTGATTCCAATAACTAAAAAACAGAAGAAGAAGAAGATGAAAACCTAGATTCGCAATATATAAGCCAGATTCCAGTTTTTGAAAACTAATCTTAAAAGTTTAAGAAAAATACCCATGAGAGAAATTTCAAGCATTTTCACGGACATGAGAACCTCGTCCGTAGGGTTGAGCATACCAGACTCAATGGTTCGGTTCTTGATGTCAACCAGAGTGTAGACGCCAGCCAGGAGAACAACAAATACAGTCCCAGCGACTGTCTTCACCATCACTGGGCCCTTCCCTCGCTTCATCTTATCCAAGGCCAGGATCACTAGCTTCCTCAGAGGGCTCTTAAACAACAAGGTCAAAATCAGGAACATTTCCCCGAAAATGACTCCGTATAGCAGCTGCAACATCTTCACTCCAAACTCTAGAGCTGAAACACTGAACAAATTGAGGTACTTTTAGTAAAAAAATCTGTTTGTTTCATTGAACAGATTGAGGTGCTTTAGTGCTTGTTATCAGTAAGCCACGAATGTAATAATACGAACAAGGAGTAAGAATGAGAACAGAAGGTAACTTAGATAAGCACTCTGTTCAATAAAAATAACAATACCGAAGCATTGAACCAACTCATTAAGTTTGTTTCCAAATATCATAATATATTAGTACAAAAGTTGAAGCATCTCAATATAAACAGATTGCAAACTAGATGACGTCATTCCGAAAGATCTACCATTTTGCATAAATTTGTGGTTTTGATAACATGAATTTATCGCATCTTACCCTTCGGTCTTCAGATTTCAACTCAAGCATAGAAACAGAGAGCTATATATAGAGAGAATTTCACGAAATACGAGCAAAGAACGTTGCGTTTCTCAACTCTTTGGATAAATTTTTCTAAATAATCACTTAAATGAAATCAAAATAGAAAATTTACACAACAGCATGGATCAAGAAAGAAAATTAAACAAAATAAATGGATTCAAATATCAAGAAAAACACAATCAAACATCACAGATCATAAATCAAGATCAAGGAAAGCAACATATGAAACATTTATAAAATAAAATAAAAATTGCTAACCCTTACCAAGAAGTGAAGCCCAAACTTTGGGAGAGAAAATGTGAAACAAAGAGGCAGTGCAGTTGAGAGTGGGTGTGAGAGTGTTAGCAGGGGTGGAGTCTAGGTCTTCTTGAAGGGCAGCTAGAGTGGAGAGAGAGAGAGAGAGAGAGAGAGAACAAATGACATTTAAAGAAGAAAATGAACCGCCCCAATCAAGAAATGAACAGGTGGCGGTGTTTGGTTCAATTCAATTCAATGAACCTTTATTTTTTGTTTGGTTCAAAATATAGGCGATGTTCGTTTTCTTTTTTCTTTTAAAATCTAGGTATATTGTTCATAATAAATAAGGGATATTTTTCAATAAGTATTTAAATTAAAGATTGATTACATACTTTTAATTTTAGCCGTTGAATTGCATTTACAAGACTACCAACACATTTAATGAATGCAATCTAACGACCAAAATTAGAAGTATGTCACCAATCCTTAATATAAAATCTCCCAAATAAATAAAGCTAGGTTTTCTTTTTAGATAATAGTACTTGAATTCTGAATTGAAAATTTATTTTGAGAGTGAGCTTCAAATTTGAGAAATCATGAAGAGAAATACTTCTTAATACCATTTTTAGCTGGTTGGTTGTATACTTAACATTTTTATTGTAAATTTTCCATACGAAGCATGATAAGCTTTTTTATTATTATTATTATTAAAATACATAATATTTGTTTGTATATTTGTTTTTTTTAACAATATATTTCCTTATTATCTATCTATATATCCTAGCCCCTTGGCGCATATGCCAATTGGTTTTCTTTTTTTCTTTTTTTTTTATTTTAAAAATTAAGAAAAAATATCATGGGTAATTATATTCCATAAAAGTATGACCTATTATCTGATTTTGTTTTTAATTTTAATTTTTTTAAATATTAAAAAAAATATGAATTTACCATATTATCCTCATTTAATTAATCATTTCAATTCTTAATGTTTGCATTAACCAATGATATTTTCTGGTATTTTGAATGTAAACATTAAAAGTTGAAATTATTAATTAAATAAGGATAATATGGTATATTCACATTTTTTAATATTAAAAATAATATCATATAATAGGTTAAAATGCCTACTTTTATGGAATATAATTACCCATTATATCTTTTCTTAATTTTAAAAATAAAATAAAAAGAAAAAAAGAAAATCAATTGGCACATGTGTGACCTAGTATATAGATAAATATAGATAAAGCAAAAGGCAGAGAATGATGAAATATTCAAATACTAAAAAATAGCATTGGTTAATTCAAGCATTAATAATTGAAATTATTAATTAAATGAGGATAACTACCCATGTTAACATGGATAAATTCACTTTTTTCCATATTAAAACCATTAAAATAAAAAACAAAATTAGATAATAGTTCTTACTTTTATGAAACATAATTACCAATGTTATCTTTTCTTAATTCTAAAAATAAAATAAAAAATAAAAAATAAAACTAATTGGCACATAAGGATGAGCATGTGCCAAGGGCTAGTATAAATTATATGTGAGGGCTTCAACATCTACATTCTACATTCATAGCATAAGTTCAACTTTTGCCTTCCCTTCCCTTCCCTTGAATAAAAAGAATATGGATTTCTCTTTATATAAAATCTGAATATAGGTTAGACCTATTATGCTACCATTCATCCACTAACTCAAAAGTTTATTTATTTATTAAAATATTTTAAATTCATGAGTGATAAATTTTTTGGACATAAAGGATTAAATCTTATAAAGATTAAGAGTATGTTTGGGAGTGTTTATGGAAGAGATAAAAACAATTTCTGATATGAAAAAACTCTTCTTATAGCGTTTGATAAAAAAATTTAGAAGTGTTTATAAGTTATAGAAGCAATTTTTAGAGAAGCACCTGTAATATGTGCTTTTTCAATAACCATTCCTAAGTACTTTTTCAAGATGCACTTGAATTTCATATAAAAATTTCAACATTGTTATAATAAAAATTCTTTTGCTATAATTGCATATGATATGAGCATAAGTACTTTCAAGAGAAGCAATTTTGAACGAGCCTTACCAAGTGGGTTAGGCCAACTAGTAAACCCTTCAATCCTATAATTTAGAATCATTTAAACTATAACTTATATAAATATATATATATATATATATATATAAACAAGAAGAATAGTGGTGTTACTGTCAGTAGCAAATAGTATAGTAACATTTTATTAGTGGATTTTATTTTATTGTTGTTAAGCATAAGCCAAAGAAAAAGAAAAAGAAAAAGGAAAAATAGAAGGATGGAAACGCACGTTAGATGGTCGGCGTGAAAGCCGCTAGAAGCGCATACCATTCTCCGTTTGGAATTTTTACTTTCCTTCCTCTCCATTCTTCTTCTTCTTCTTCTTCTTTTTTGTCTCTGTATTTTTAGCATTTGGATCCCTACTTCGCTCTCAGCTACCAGGTAACAGTTACTCTTCTCCTCAATCATTGTATATAGATGAAAAAAGATGTATGATTTTGGACGGAGTATTATTTATGTCATTTCTTTTCTTCAAATATGTCGATGAATTTGTTATAATTCTTCCAAAAAGTTTGGATTTTTAGGTTTAGATGATCGTGTTCATATGACATCGTTGAATTTCAATCTCAATCTCAGTCTTCCATTTCAACCCATTATTTACCTGCTCAAAGATTTAGTCTCATAGCTTAATCCAAGCATTTATTTTATTTTATTGAAATACAGTTGCGATTTCAGTTACCTGGTGCTGATTTGTCAAAAATTGGAATCTTTCAGGTCGGGTTCTGAAGAATTGAAGAACAATGATTTGGGGGACTATTCGCCGTAAAGTAGCTTCGGTATGCAATCGAACTGTCGTCATTTTGCCATCAATTGCTATATTTTGCTCCAAATGTGCTTGCTTTGTGTAGTTCTAGTTTCACTTTTTTCTTTGTTCTGTGTTTCAATACTTGAAGGTTATGTTCTAGTTTGGTATTTGATTATGCATGTTTCAATGCACAGTCTCAGGTGTTGGGACAAGCGTGGAAGGTTAGGCATGGAGCGTCCACACAGAGCTGTTATCGGACTGTACCAAAAGAGGTACTTAATAAAATGAGCTTCTGTTGCTCTTTTTCATTTTTGTAAATAAAAATGGGATAAGGTATTTGAATGATGGCATTGCATATAACCATATTTCCTTGATTTTGTAGAAAATTTTCGTTGTACATTAGTATTCGTATGTAGTTTTTTTGGAGAATCACCTAATAGCTTTTAACCTACAACAGGCTTTGTTTATTGGGAAAGGATTTGAGTGTGTTCAGAGCTCAAGCTACCACATTCTTTTAGGTATGAGTAAAATTCCTGTGTTTTTGGGGCTCCTTTTACCTGTGTGTTTCTTTTCATTTTTTCTTTGGGGTGGTGTTATTGATTTGTTCAAATTCCTACTCTGCAGGCGATCATGTTTCAAAGACAAGCAGGTTCTTTATTTTAATATTAAATTTACTCCCCCCTCTTCCTGCAGTTGACTTCCTTAATCTAGATTGAGAATCAGAATTTTGGCCCTAGCCTGAACCAAATTACATGTGCAATTTTTGTTCTGAGTTTTGTTTTTCTAATGATGTTCTATTATTTATTTGTTGCAGGGAAGCTACTTCACTATATCAAACAGAATCTTTTATCCGATTGAGAAATAGATCATTTTCCTCAGACAGTGGTATATAGATACTGTCCATTATCATCTAATGGTCTTAACATTTTACGTGCTTTTTGGTTCTGTATAGTCCATATTATATATATAAGACATGTTTTAACTTTTAACTGTTAAATTATGCAGGAGACTTGGTAGAAGCTGTTGTTCCTTTCATGGGTGAATCTATTACCGATGGCACTTTGGCAACATTCCTAAAGAGTATGTTACTGGAGCTGTGTTGTGATACTTTAACCCCATGAGTTCTTTTTTCTTTCATCTCTATCTGTGTATTTAATACACATGAAGCGACTTTTGAGACTCATTCTGATGATACCTTAGGTGGAGAACCTTTGTGTGTGTGTGTATTATACTGTATACATAATTTGAATTCCTTGGAGACTCATGCTTATGATACTTGTGCAGAACCCGGTGACAAAGTTGCAATTGACGAGCCTATAGCCCAAATTGAAACTGATAAGGTAGTTTTTCAAAACAAATTTTTTTCCTGTTTGTAAATAGAGAAATTCTTAAGTACTGAGAAGGGTTTTCACTAAATCGATGTATTGACTTATATGTATATTTCTCATTTACCACTAGGTGACAATTGATGTAGTTAGTCCTCAAGCTGGTGTCATTCAAAAGGTAATACTTTAGCAACATCACATTATAAATTCCTTGAAAGATTATCACTATAATCACTACTTACAATCAGTTGTTCTGGTTTTAGTATACTGATCTTTAATTTTTACCTTGAACATGTACTTGTTAGTAGTTTGTGGCTAGGGAAGGTGAGACTGTTGAGCCAGGCGTCAAGATTGCAATCATTTCAAAATCAGGTGAAGGTATAGAACAAGTTGCCCCGTCTGATGCTCAGCCAGAACCTCCTAAAGAGAAGGAAAGTGCAGAAAAGAAAGTTCCCAAAGCAGAACCTGTCCCTGTCAAGGGGACAACAGCACAACCCAAACCTAGAGCACCTTCTCCACCACCATCACCTAAACGTGTTGCTTCAGAACCGCAGCTTCCTCCTAAGGACAGGGAAAGACGAGTAAGTTTAGACTTCCTTGTTTATCTAAGAAAACGTTTTTTTTTTTAAATTTTAAACTTCATCGGATGAGAAAGGAATTTAAATAAGTATAAACTTGTCTTCTCGTCTATAGGTTCCTATGACAAGACTTAGGAAGCGGGTGGCAACACGCTTGAAAGATTCTCAGAATACATTTGCTTTGTTAACCACATTTAACGAGGTTGACATGTAAGTTCAAATACCTCAACCATAGTGGCTACCCCCTGTATCATTACTTTCAAAGTGGCCAGAGTTAGCCCTCCCTCATCTGTTGAGTTTTTTTTTTTTTTTTTTTAATAAAATAACAATATTATGTAATTGCTCTCATTGTTGGCCGACTGACATTCTGTATAATGCAGGACTAATTTGATGAAGCTCCGTTCAGACTACAAAGACGCTTTTGTTGAAAAACATGGTGTGAAATTGGGATTTATGTCCGGCTTTGTGAAAGTATGTTGCTTTAGCATGTTGTTGTGTAAAGTAATGTCATTAATTGCCAAATGAAAATAGAAGTGCAAAGTGCTATTAAATTATTGGAAATCTTTTATTACTAAGCCTTCTGTGCACGTGTCTCATTCATAACTTTTCTACCAATTTGTTTTAGGCTGCTGTCAGTGCACTTGAGCACTTACCCATTGTCAATGCTGTCATTGATGGGGATGATATCATATACAGAGATTACATTGATATCAGCATTGCTGTTGGGACACCAAAGGTATGCTAGTATTCTGTTTTTTAACAGACTGCAGTTGATAATTTTCTGCCATTCATTGTTTGGCAAGACGAATTGCATAACCACATGGGAACTAACCACAGTCAAATTTCTTTAATTCCAGGGCCTTGTTGTTCCAGTTGTCCGCAATGCAGGTGGTATGAACTTTGCTGAGATAGAGAAGGAGATCAATACTCTGGCTAAGAAGGCAGCTGATGGTTCCATATCAATTGATGAAATGGCTGGAGGCACATTCACAATATCAAATGGTGGTGTATATGGAAGCCTGTTGAGCACACCAATCATCAACCCTCCACAGGTATTGCCCTACTCTTTCTTTTCTTTTTCTCTTTCTTTTTTTTAGGGCAAGTTTCCTTCGTAGCGGAACCTTACAGCCAAGATAATTTATTTATTTACTTATTCCTTTCGCAGTCGGCAATTTTGGGTATGCACTCAATAGTGAACCGTCCCATGGTCGTTGGGGGTAATGTCGTACCAAGGCCAATGATGTACGTTGCATTGACATACGATCACCGTCTCATTGATGGAAGAGAGGCTGTTCTTTTCTTGCGCCGTATAAAAGATGTCGTGGAAGACCCTCGCAGACTCCTCCTTGATGTGTAAAGGAGCGACCGGTGAATCCTGTTTTTGAACTAAATGTAGAACGCAATATATCCACCTTTTGAACTAAAGGTAGAACGCAATATATCCACCGTGTCTGTTCATTCCGAAGCCGATAAGGTTGGCAAAGTGTGTTTGCCCATGTTTTTTTAATTATTGGAGAGTTGGAAATACTTTACAGGACAGGGTGATCGATGATCCAAAAATATAATTTCTCTTGCGCCACAGTTAGTTACTTTGGCTTCGTTGACTGGGATTTTAATAAAAAGTTCATTTATTAACCCAAGGGTGTATGTCCGTATTTTACTGATGTATAATTAGACCTGTAAATGGATTCGGATCAGATATGCCTCAACTTAAATTCGAATCTATGTATAATTAGATTATCGAATTCATGTCGTATTTGGATTATCGGATTGCATCTATCAATTCATATATGTTAGGAAGCGGATTTGGATTGGATTTATTTTGAGATGTACAAAATATCAAAATTTCATTAGTAGTCTAAATTCTTTTAGGGAGCTGATTTTCTCACTTCTTTTTTCTCCACTTACACTCCCTTTTACTTTCTAATTAATATTGTTCTTTTTTGTTCTTTCTCTTTCTAATTATACCTTTACTCTACATTAAGGTTTTCATAACTAAAATTAAGAAAAGTTAACAGAAAATAAAACTAAAACAAAATTAAATTTTAGAAATGGATAGAAATGTAAGTATTTGTAAGCCAAATTCTTTGTGTTTTTTACCACGTATGTGAGTACTATTTATCTTTGTTGTAGTTAATAGTTAATAAATTTTTTGGGCTAACATGTTTACACTTCGAAAACCAAATAATGCTATATTTTCTTATTAAAGGGAATTGTAAGGTAAGGGTAGAATATGAAAGAGAGAACAAGAAATAACAAAAATTGATTAAAAAGTACTAAAAAACAAAAGGGAGTTTAAGTGGAGAAAATAGGAGTGGGAAAATCACCTCCCTTCTTTTATGGTATTTATCTCTTTTTTATATCAAATTTTGATTTATCTCTTTTTTATATCAAATTTTGATATTTTATCATAAAAATTAGCATTAAGTAAAATCAGTGCATATAAAATTAAAATTACTCATTCACACAAAATATGCAAGCTGATTCTTTTTCTTTTTTTTTGTCAATTTACACTCTTCGTTGAAAATTGTATGTTCCTACTCTTTTTGTCTTACTTACATTTCCTTAGGAGTGGAAAAATCAACACCCTAAAATATTAATATAAATAAAGCATAGAAAAACTAAATTATACTTCATATGAAGTTGCATTAAATCAACTATAATCCATATCCGGATCCATTTATAATTGAAATACCGAATTCATATTGTAATTGAATTATCGGATTGAGAAATCCAATTCATTTCCTATTAATTACACCAGATTCGGATCGGATCGGATTTGGATCAAAACCGATCCATTGACAGGTCTATGTATAATAGCTAAAACTCCGAAATCAGTTCTTCCAAAACTGTTACATTTCTATTCCAATTAATTACAAGTTAATTGTACATCGGCTTAAGTGACAAAGAGGAATTTCAAGTCAGCCTCCGTCAGCTTTCCGAGGGCATCTGAAGAACCACCGATAGTACTACAGAAGGCACAGAAGACAGATCACACTATTTGTAAAACCAGTAAACTTAGACAATCCAAAAGAAGAAGAAACAAAGGCACAAATCAGGCTTACCCCTCGAACACTAGTTCCTTTTTCTCCTGTAGCTTTAGAATCCTCTCCTCAATTGTGTTCTCGATTACAAATCTCACAATTCTGTCACGTAGATGAAAATATTAAACCTCTTAAAAGAAAGGGAGAAACCCAGGTTTTATGAACACTGCATCCGTAAAATGTGCACCTGATGGGTTTGTACTGGCCTATTCGGTGGATTCTATCTTGCGCTTGCTGCTCAACAGCCGGGTTCCACCACGGGTCCATCAAAAATACCTAGTTTAAAACATAACTTTCAGTGATGTCTTTGAATCACTTGATCCTCTTATGTGTCTAGCTTAATTCCCAATAAATCACACATGACAGCCGAATGTAAAAACCGTGAAAGAAGACATTACTCACATGTGATGCAACTGTAAGATTAAGAGCAACACCTCCGGCCTTCAAGCTCATTAAGAAAATCCTGCAATCTGGATCCTCGGTAAATGTCTTTATAGCATTATCCCTTGCGGACATTGTCATGCTTCCAACTAACTGGACACACTTGATACCAGACTGCAACGGTTTCTTGAAATTAGTACCAATACTTTCTTACAGCACAAACAGAAAACTGATGCAAGATTGAAGAATAAGAAAATACTGGAAATATATGATAATAGTTTTACCTTTTGCAAGGAGTAGTTAATGAGATCCAAGAATGCCGTGAACTGGCTGAAAACAATACCTTTTGCAGAGCCATCCTTTTCAACCATGCATCTGATTTCTTCCCTCTAGAGCAATATAATGCAGTCAGCAGTGAAGAAAGCATATAAGCAAGTTGAGAAAGATAATGTGCACACTAGGATATGTGTGTGTGCTTGTGTAAAGTAAATAAATAGGATGCCTCTGGGAATTATCTATACTCTATTGTTCTTTTAGCCAGTAACCCAAACAATACTACAAACGCTGAAAGCAATGGCACAAAAATGGTAAACCAATGATTCCATATTTTTTGGCTAAGTGAAAAATGTGCGAACTAGCATAGGAAAGAACAGTGAATTGCCAACACATGACTTGACAAGCGACTTAGTGGACACAACAATAGTCACCACCGGCCAGACCCAAAATTCATAGTATACCACCAAAATAATCATCAGTAGACAGGAGGATCCTCACGGACCAACCTGAGACATGAGTCATGTAAAACCCTCGCAGGCCTCAGGAACAACCTCTCAATAAGGGCCCTAACAGCATTGATGCACCCCATGGTCACATATAATTCCTATTTCAGTGGCCTTATCACCAGCATAGCAATGATTGAAAAATAAGAAAATGGTGATATATGATGTGAATCAAATGACGTACCAAAGCCTCAATTTTTGTACTAGTCTGAAAGTTGTCAAGCTGAATTCTGTTCATAATGCTTGAGGATCTAAACCCCTTAATGGTAGTTTTGGTAGTCGGATTAGCAGCACCTAGGTTTGTAATTAAATCAACAGTAAGTACTTTTGAGCATGTAGGGCATGTAGGGCATGAGCCTTGTCCCAAAGAAGCAGAAAAATCAATCAAGCAAGCCTTGCAAAAGGCATGTTGACAAGCAGTAACCTGGAACATCAAAAGAAACTTTTAGAAGGAAATCAATAACAAAGCAGAAGAATTTAAAATACACGCAGGATACTCACTACTAAGCATTTAACTGGCCACTGAAAGCAAAAAGTAACAAATAATAAATAACTTTATTCAAGGAATTAAACTAAAGTATCATATCCCCTATTTCAGATCAAAAGTATGTTTTGCTGTTATCCCACTTAATCAAGCATTTAAACTCTTGAAATCTAGGACAATACAGACTTTGGATTATTTATTTCCCTAATACCTAGCAGTTGTAGGTAATACAAAAATCAATTTAACAATAAATGAAGAAAACTCTCCTCTTAGGAGCACTGCAAAAGTAAAAAATCCAGAACATAGACACTAAGAGCAAAAACACATTCTGACAAATCTACAAGAATGGTGACCAGATTGACATATCCTATAATCACGAAAATGTCCAAAGCACAACAAAAAGAAAGAAAGAAAAAGCAATTTAGCAAGACAAAGCCATTCATTAGTCTTGAAGAAAAGATCAACTAACCACTGCATCTTCTGCTGGTTCATGACAAATGCCACATACTTGCTCATTGATATCATTATTAACCCTGCCTTCGTTTCTCAGTGCAGCAGTTGCAGAATACACCACAAGGTAAGGATGATCAACAGACTGTAGAGAGTAAAACAAGAATGAGACATGTACAGCACTAATGGGCCAAAAAGAACTGTAAAAAAAAAATGTAACAGAAGGAGACAGAGTTAAGTTTGTAACTGAGAAAGCATACTTTACATTCAATAATTACACACCTGCCGCAAGCGTGTGAGAAGATCAAATATGTGAGCATAATTGTTCATCACAGTTCCATCATTGACATATCTGTAAGGAAGAAACATATCATACACCAATGCAATCAGTAGCAAATCCAACAACTATAAATGGATATTAGCACGCCAACATAGGCAAAGCATTGTCCTGAGACGTCGTACAGGCCATAGTAGTAGAACACAGTTCAATTCAACAAACAAGTTGTCACCATAATTAGAATTTCCAAGGACATGAAAATTGAACATATTTAAACATGAGGAATTCCAAAAACAATAAGAGAGGAGCTAAAAATATTTACAACATGGAGGATAAAAAATTAGTCACCACTTTAAAATTGCAAGTTGCAATTCGCATGCAAGTTCAAAATGATTACTAAAGCAGAAATCTCATTTTATCAAATGGGGAAGGAAAGCAGAGGAAGAAAAAGGGTGACATACGTGTTAAATAGTGCCTGACTATCATTATATAGTGACTCGTAATAATCTTGTTCTTTGATATCCAAGGTGTCCCTCCTCAATGAAACCTATAGGCAGCAGAATGGAAAAGGAACATAAGAAATCTAGACTTCAGAAATGCAGACATTGCCATGTTGAAACAAGACTTACAATTCTAGGAGGAAGAGCAAGATCAGCAGCCCTGCCCCTTTTAGTTCGTCGCAGGACTATGTTCTTTAAAATTTTCTGTTTTAGCAATAGCATCGCCCTTTTTCCTCGGAATTGATTTCCATATAACTGTATTGGCGTCGCCACATACTTGAAAGGTTCAAGGGTTACAACACAAGTAAGCACAATTATTTCTGTAAATAAATCAACATATAAGGAAATAACAAGAGAAAAGAATAACAAATTGCAAACTCACTTTATTCCACCAACAAAAATGTCTGACTGAATTATGAGGGCAATTTGAACATTGTGTTGAGGAACTGCATCAGGGTCACAAGTATGTAATATGTATTACAGTAGAAATATTTAAGCACTTAAGACAGAAAATAACTCAAATAAAAACTTAATGGTTATGAGGAATGGGAAAAAGGATAAAATAAGTGACAAGAGCTAGAAGTTAATTGTTTATTTACAAGGATCCAGCACTAATTATTGACAGAAGTCCCTTGTCATATATGCCTAACAAGGAAAAATGTATCCAACAATGTAGGAACACAAGTTATAACTACATGTATTCTTTAGATCATACCTATGATCAAGAGTTATGCAATCACAGTCTTTGCACAAGTAATACGAGTAGGGGACTAATTGCAAGAACCGCACCTGTGCAAATGCAATTGCAAATATATAAGCTAGATGGCCAGAAAAAAGCCTGACTATATAGTCAATATATCTAAAATAAAGTACACCTTACCAAAGAATACAGTTCTCCAACACGGTTCTGAAGGGGTGTGCCACTTAGAGCCCATTTGTATGAAGACTCTAAGGCAAGAACAGCTCTTGCAGTATTACAACGCCTAGATTTTATATAATGCGCCTACGTTTGAACAACAAGTTAGAGACATTTGTTTCAAAAGAACACTGTAAATAAGTAAAGAACAGTATCAGTGCTGGAAAAAAAAAAGAAAAAAAAAAAGGGCTTCCTGACAATAAATTGAACAAAAAAGGATCTAAGAAAAACACAGAACATAAATCAAGCTAGATCAGAAAAAAAAAAAGGATATTAATATAAATTTTAGTGAAAGCAACTTTCACCTATAATTAGCTGAAAGATACTGATTGTTATTTCTTTATTTCAAGATAATCATAGCAACAATTTTTTCACCAATACCCTATTACAACTAAATTAAGTCAACGCACCTCATCCAAAATAATGCGGTTCCACTTCACAGCATGCAAAACCGACTTTGCTCTGCTGAAGCCTTGTCCAACATCTTCTGAATCCATATCATTATCCTTGTGCAGCTTTGATCTCTTCCTGGAACCTCCATGCTTCTTGTCTTTAACAGGCTCAAATGTCTTCTGTGGTATTGATTGTAGATGCTTTTTCCTTTGTTGCTTAGACTGCTTCTCAGTTCTAAATGCATGAGGCCCACAAAAATATTTCAAGTGAACGGACAGTCTCTTCTCATGAAACAACTTTCCGCAATAATGGCATTTCTGTTTGGGAGGCATCACGTTCTTCCTGTAATCGGCCTCAACAATGGAGTATGTAGTAATGACAAAATCATATTCCGAGAACTGTTTAGAACTCTTCTCTCTATTGGCCCCATGATAAACCAGAACCTTTGTGCTTCCTTTTGAAGTAAACCTCTCTATCTCATTTACCCATTGGCTCACGGCAACCACAGGACAGACTACGAGGGTGCCTTTGATTCCAGGAAAGCTTGTGGAGGAACCTGGTTCATTAAATGTCCAATTAATTTCACGTCTAGCAAGGACAAGAGCAATCGCTTGTATAGTCTTGCCCATTCCCATCTCATCTGCGAGGATTCCTCCTCTAGTTTCAGACTCTTCTTGTTTGAGGGCCCAGGCCAACCATTCCTTTTGGTACCTTAGTAAAGGCATAATTAGATCAGATGGTGCCTCAGAAACTTCACTTATCACATTATTCTGATTTTCCAGATCAAAATCCTCAGTTACATTGTCATCAATCCATTTATCATGCTCCTCTTCCCAGATATTCCACTTCAAGCGCTGCTTTGCCTCCCTATCTTTAGAACTCTTTTTCTTTTTTTTCTTGTGCAACCCAAAATAGTCAATTTCGACTGGTTGCTGAGTCAATTTGTGTGCTTTCTCTTCGTAAATTGGTTCTCCTCTGACCTTCTTTCGCCCCACCTTCCCATTTTTGGGTATAGGGGTTATAACACTTGGTTTATCATTTAAGTCAACATTATATCGATGCTCTTCACCTACGTGCATCAATATATCAATGTATGTCAGTAAAACATGTAAGCCAGCAAGAAGACAGACTCCAGCCTTCCATTAAACGGACATTGCTCATTTCAAAGGAAAATATCAAAATAAAGAAGTGTGGGAGGGGGCAAAACCAGAATAAAAGTACTATTCTGCTAAAGGAAATAACATTTGGGAAAATTATTCACCCAAAGAAGTAGTCATAGAAAACAGAACAAAAATCTAAATCCCTCAGACCCCCAAAATCAAATTCAAGTAAATCCTTTTCGAAACTTCTGATGCATTTCTAGTAGTTACGAAAGATTAATTTTACCTTCTTCGCTATCAGAAGCAGAAGACGCAGACGGTAAATAAGTATCTTCATCAGAGCTTTCGGTGCCCTGGATTATATCTTCCTCTTCCTGATGTTTCTCATTTCCTGCTTTCAGAATAAACGCCAAACCAATATGGACAGTTGTATTTAAGTTATAGCATCATGCTCGTGAATAGATAGACAACAATCTGTAACAAAATTCATATCCCTCTCAATCCCCAGGAAGAAAATTCAAATAATTTTCCCACTGTACCTATACACTTTCTCAGTAACCAAACATGACAAATCCTAAACGAAACAACACAGGGAAAAGGTAATCGAGTGTGAAGCTTTACCATCGGTAGAAGGCCGGCGACTCTCTTGCGAGAACGAAGCTCCATTGGTGGTGCAGAGCGAGTTAGGGTTTTGCGATCACGAGTTTCGAGGTTTAATTGAGTGAGGATATACGAGTCGAAGACAAAGCCTCTCTTTCTCTCTCTCTCTCTCTCTCTCTCTCTAGAAGGGAGCGGCGGGAAAGTGCCTCTTATTATATAGGAGAGTGATGAAGCAGCGGGAATCCACGTTGGCGTCGCCTCTGGACTGCGAAACGTGTGCTACGTCTTTGGCAGCACCGTACGCGTCTTTATTTCTGACGGTCGATTTGTGGGACCCATGTGATTTTATCTTCGAATCGACGGCAGGAACTCCATCAGGTACTCGACAGGCAAAGCGTTTTTATTGAAACACGAGAAAACGCCTTCGTTTCTTGGAATTATTTGTTGCTTAAGAGAGAAGAGAAAAGAGAAAATTAAAAAAAGAAAACTCCGAGAAATTATTCTATGCCTAATCTTCCTTTGAGGGGGTAAATGTGTCTTTGGCTTCTGTTTATTTATTTATTATTATTAATTTTAAAAAATTGTGCAGCAAGAAAAATATATCTTGAAATTGGATTATGTAGCATCTTCATTTGGGAATATATTCATTGCTCTTGTTTATTAAATGTCTTCAAACTATCTTCCTCAACACTCTTCATGCTCATTAAGGGTTTATTTGACTTTTATTGTCTTGTTTGGTTAATTCCTTCAATTCATCCCTTGATTGTATTTTTGACTTCCAAAGTTACCTTTCTTATGACTCAATAAATAAAAAAGGTTACCTTCCTTAATTGTGTTGTCTTGTTTTCCCAATTTGAATGTAGCATTAAATTGTCCCGCATTTCTTATAACTAACATTTTATTCGCAAAAAGGTTTGTTGTTCAAGTAATTTAGAGCAGTTACATATGCACTTAAGGTCTAGTGTTCAAATTCTCTCTCTCCAAGCATCACTTGTATAAACAATATTAAAAGAAACATTGACTTCTTCAAGTTGTTACACTTGTACTACAAGTTGGTGGCCTTATTGATGAATACAATAAATAAAAAAATTGTATACAAAAAGGATGGTTTGGCCATGGATGAAAGGCACAGTCATGATTGCATGTGGTACAGTATGGAGGTTAGTATGAACATATGACTAGTACAAAACCAGCATGTGGTAGCCACATTATTTCTGTTCGAAAAAGAGGGGTAGATGGGCTTTAAATTCCCATCCAAAAAAAAATCAGAGTGATAGGTGTGGAGAAAGAAATAAGCTTGAGATTTGTAACTAGTCCCCTGGATTTCGCATGTCATGGGGCCACTATGACCTGTTCACCAGTTGAGTTGAGTTAAGGGGATGAAAGTGATAATTTGGATGTTGAAAACATGTATTTTGTGTTTAACATGTGAAATGAATTTCAATACTCAAAACAAAACCATCTTAAGGAACCTCAATGCGCCCTTAATTCCATAGTTTTCTGGGAAAATTAGCTTAATTGCGTAGCTTATAAAAATTGGACTTACAATCTTCAGAAATTACAATCTGAGAACTCATATAATATTTAGTTCAGCCATGCACCAGGCAGAAGCTACTTATAAGTTAAATGGTTTTAATTTCCACCACCTCCACCAGACCCACTTCCAGACCCTTGGCCGCTACCCGCGCCAGCTCCCACTCCAACGCCAATCCCAATTCCAATTCCGAATCCTCCACCGTGACCGCCACCACCTCCTCCTCCTGCACCTCCTCCACCTCCAATCCCTCCGCCAGCTCCACCTCCTACACCACCACCTGCACCAAATCCGCCTCCATGGCCTGAACCTCCACCAACTCCGCCACCAGCACCTCCTCCTGCACCTCCTCCACCACCAACACCTCCGCCAGCTCCACCTCCTACACCACCACCAGCACCAAACCCACCTCCGTGCCCTGAGCCTCCACCAAGACCACCTCCTCCTCCTGAACCACCACCACCGCCACCTCCAAGACCACCACCTCCTCCAACGCCACCACCTACACCACCTCCAGCTCCAAAACCTCCACCATGCCCTGAACCACCACCAACTCCACCACCACCTCCTCCACCAGCTCCACCGCCACCACCACCACCCAAACCCCTCCAGCTCCACCACCTACACCTCCTCCAGCTCCAAAACCTCCACCATGACCTGACCCACCTCCAACACCACCTCCTCCGCCACCACCAGAACCTCCTCCACCACCAAGACCACCCCCACCTCCAGCACCACCTCCTACACCTCCTCCAGCTCCAAAGCCTCCACCATGACCCGAACCACCTCCAAGTCCACCTCCTCCGCCACCACCAAAGCCACCGCCTCCACCAACACCCCCTCCTGCTCCACCACCTAGACCACCCCCAGCCCCTCTTCCTCCGCCATGACCTCCGCCACCACCGAAACCTCTTCCTCCGCCAATGCCGCCACCCCTACCGCCATTACCACGAGGCCCTCGACCAAACCGACCACCGCATGATCGCCGGCCCCATGGACAATCATCATCATCACCCCGAAATCTAGTTTTGTCAACTTTGTCATCACCTAGAGTGCTGATTGCACTCAACTGGAGGACAATGTACAGGACAACAAGACTCAAAAAAAGCCATTTTGGAGCGATGCCCATGGCTTCGTTAAAAAAAAAGGCTTCACTAAATTCTCAGATTGCTGAGGTTGTGTTCTTCATTGTTGAAAAGGCGATCCTTTTATAGGCTTCACTCACTAACCAATAATACAGTACTACTGAACAGCTTTTAATGGGTGCATGTTCATGTCACGCGTTGGAACCGTTGGGAGATTTGGGGGACAATTAAATGGCAAATGGAGGAAGTCAACTCAGTCAAAACCTGACTTGGATTGGATATATAGATCAAGTTCAGCTTGCGTTGACCGTTTGACTTATGTACAGTTCTTTTAGCTTCTCATTATGACATGAATTTAATTAAAAGCATGAGAATCCAAGTCCCAATTGCATGAGTAAACTCGACTGGCTATAATTTATAAACCTTTGAGCTAATCTTAAAAGGTCCCTTTCTCCAAAAGGCTGTGTGGTCGATCTGATCACTTTTTTGTTGTTGTCAAAGTTAAAAAGAGGGAGAGAATTTTCTCACACATATAATGTCAAAGTATCATAAGATTTAAACATGAGAATATTAATATGCAAATCAAGATTATTTTCTACTAGGTTAGACCCTTATTCGGCTTTTCACATTTGATTTATATATTTCTTCCACCGTATGCATGCTTTAAAGTTTAAAGAGCAGAGCCCAAACATAGACCTAACCAGTTATGTGAGGCTTCTCCATGCCATGCACATTGAAGTTGGTCAACCCTACCGACGCTCGACCATAAATATTACTCTTAACCAAATTAAATTACCCACCTTCCACTTTGCAATTTGCAAGCACAAGTGGATCTGCCTGGCCGATATCTCATCATCTCTCTCTCTATCCCCGTATATCTCCGACACTCAGATGAATGTTCATGCAGAGCAAGTTAAGTTCTCGGGAACAAGTAGGGTCGGAAAGCGCATGGCACTGAAAGTGTATCCATTCTTCGGCTTAATAAAAAAAAAAAAAGTGTATCCATTCATTGTTGATTGATTTTGGGTCGGAGTGATTTCATCTATTATCAATTGATTTTGAGTTGAGTATTTGCTTGAAATCCATTAAAGTCGCATGTCCTTGTGTCATCTTCTCAGATTAGCTTCTATTTTCAATCTTCTGGCTTGAAACTATAGCAAGACATTTTGCTTCTGTCAATATTAAAAAGACATGACAGCAACCATGGAACTGTTGTTACCAGTAATATCACAACGTGCCGTGTTACACAATCGGGGGAAATATTCATAGGAACAGAGTTGGGCTTCTTTTTTTTTTTTTTTTGTTAAGAATAATGTGAACAAAGAATACAAAACCCATACAAATTATATCCAATGAGTTTGATTTGGATCACACAGAAGAGAAGCAAACACACACTCGTGAAAATGGCTTGAGTTAAGCCCTGACTACATCTTTAATTTGCAGATATATCCTCTCCTTTCCTAGTTCACATATAATGACCCTGACAGCCTTTGGTCACAGTTTTACCTTTCAAAGATTCTGGTTTTGCTTATAGAGGCCGCGTTTGACGACCTAATGCTCGACCGCAAAGAAGAGCATTCCTTGGGATTGGATATTCATCCCTCCATGAATTTGCAGGTGAGTAGACGCGAAGATAGAATTGCTGGCCTAAGTACTGGCGAGCCCAGTTCTCGGACCTCACATTCCACATCCCCACATTGTCCAATGGCATGTAAATTGCAGTCCATGAGTTGGGATACACCTGTGATAAGAAATGGCATCCATGTTAAAAAACAATCACGAGAACATAATTGTAAGTCACATATAGTTTTTAAGGAGCTGCATTTATCGATGTACCTGAACGGTGCAACGAGAAATCGTGTCCCTCAAATTGTATCTTAATCTGCTTGCAGGTTCCCACTGTCCACCATCCATCCTGCCCATATCAGAATTACCATGGTTAAGATATATGTTCTTATTGAATTTCTCAAATTGCATAACAGTTGAAAAATGTCTGAATTTCTGAGGCAGAGAACTTACCCCACAACAAAGAAACTATGGCCATCAATGTGCCATGACTGCACAGTGTCCTCAGGATTCTCGAACACTAGTTCAGCGAAGCCTCGGAAATCAGCATTCATGACAGAAGTCTGAAGATAAGCACCGCCTCCAGTGGGGTTGTCTTGGATGCTTCCAATGGAGAACACCCCTGAGATCTTGAAGTAGTCGGCAAGTTTAAGTGGTGTGTCGGGTTGGATGAAGGACACGCTATTCACAGCATATCTCTGCTTGCCATCAATAATTGGAGCAGAACTTGTTAGCCTGATTGTACGTGTGGTGTTGATCAATCCGTAATGATATGAGCCTTGGGGGTTAGGTCTTGGACCACTTGCTGTCAAATTCCGCCTGGTTTTAACATGTCATTCATTCAAAATAATATGAGAAGTGGTGTATAATAGGCCTAGTATATTGAAATAGTTCATCTTTTTGTGCATATCATGTTCAATGATATGATTTCTTAAAAGAAAATGTTAGTGCAAACAACATGATCATTTTGTATGCCATCTCAATAGACACTCACCAAACGATTATCTATATAGCAGAATCTATGTCAACAATGAAAACTGGCACTACCATGTATAACGCATCCGCTTACGAACAGAAAATAATGATAATAATAAGCACCTGAGAGATCGGGCTTGTTCAAGAGACCAGTCAATCTGAGTTGTTGGGCCACCAGGGGGAGGACCAGAAACGCTTCCTGCTGAGTTACTGTAGTGAAGAATGGAGGTTGTGCTGAGCACTTGTGAAGTGAAACGCGTAGAGACAACAATGTAGTAATCTTGTGCTGGTTGATCAGCTGTAACTAATACAGAGTAAGACTGCCCCAAATGAATGTCAAGGGAACTATAAGTGTTCTGAAGGCTGTGGGTGCCTTCCACCTCAACCAGCAACATCTTGTGCCCCTGGATTCTGAAATTGATAGAAGTCGTAAGCCCCACATTCGATATCCTCAACCTGTAAGTCTTGCCTGCCAAGCAAGTATGACACATGAAACAAGTTACATCAATTCCATGACCACGCAGAAATGGTGCTCACAACACTTGTTGAATTGATTAATTACCTTGATCAACTGTAAATGTGAATCCGTTTGATCCACGGCCATTGATAAGGAGCCCGTCAGAGAGGGGAAGATTGTTCCCACTATCTAAAATTGCTTTCAAATCCTGTAGGATTCAAAACAATCCCATCAAAATGAACTCATATCACATGCCATCTGCTATGAATTTGACAACGATTATAAATCTTGAGTAGTGCTAGAGTGATCAGATTTTTAGACCTCTCAGTGAACAACTGCACATACTAATTGTTAACTCATAAATCATCTCTAGTTTTCTGGCACATTAAAACAAATGTGTGTGTGTGTGTGTGTGTGTGTGTGTGTGTGTAGGTGTGTGATAATTGGCATAGTCTTTAAGCATGCTACTTACAGTGTGATTTTTACTGAACCAATCTCCGGCCAATATGGTGAAGTCTCCAGCAGGAGGAGGGAAAGGTACTGGGATAACCGAGCGGCTTGCAATTTTGATGCCACCAAACCCTCCTGCAGCCTTGTGGAAGCCAAGGGAAGGAAAGTAGAAGTAACTGCCAATCTGATCTTTGACTTGGAGAACATAAGTGAAGTTCTGTCCAGGTGGAATGGGGCAATTTGTGCCAAAGACCCCATCCTGCCATGAGTTCCTTCTCTGCTGCACACCATTCCTAAACAAGAATTGCAGGACTTGATGGTTAGTCTAACTGCTAGGGCAATAAACTTGGTGATGGCATTCTGCTAATAAAAGGGTTACTTTGGCCTCTGCTTATCAATCCATCCATTAGAAAGTCAACAGGAGAAAACCCATTTTTTTTTCATTTTAGTTTTTTACAGTACAATTTTGAACAGACCAATCATTTTTCAAGATTTTCACTTTTTGCCACTTGAACAAAGTGACTAAAACGTGTGCTTATTCAAATAGGTGCTTTTGTAATAACAACTGTTAAAAAAGATAATATCACTTCCCAGTAATGATTGAATCTCATTTCTAAGTATTAGTGTTGCAGTCCAAAATTACAAGTACAAAACTTATTATTATTTTTTTAAGAACAGAGGAATTACTAACCAAGAGAGGAGAAAAGGTTCGTCCAAGCTATTGAAAACGTTGATAATGAGGTTATCATTGGTGACTGATTCGATCTGCGGCCCTGGAAATTGCCCATTTATCAATATCCCCTGCATTTTTGTTTGAAAACTCATTTTTAGCAACCGGCCATTGCAATTTTTCATCAACAACAAAACTGCCCAGAACAGAGAAACTGAACAAACAAAAGAAGTGCTTGTTTATGTGTCTGAGAGAGAGAGAGAGAGAGAGAAATGATAAACGTACCCTTTGTTTCAGCCCAAGGGGATAGATATCACCATAGGTGACATTCCAGTTGTAGAACCTGTAAGGATCTTCCCCACTAGTGCAGGTCACAGTAAGCAGAGCAACCAATATGACACAACACACACTTGTGTACAATCCCATGTTCCTCTCTGGATCTTTGAGAGCAAACAATGGAGAAATGGGGCTGAAGTGCAAAATAAAAGCCTCCCAGAAGATAAAGATTCAGTCTTTATCTTTCCCTCTGGAAAGCTCCTCACTTCTTCTGCTTTTTCTATTTGTTCTGTTCTCCTTTTTCTTTGAATGCTTTTTAGAGGATTAAGTAGAAGTGCTTTTCTGCTGGATCTCCTTTGAAGATTTGCTTCTTTATTTGTAGTAGGCCAATAGTCTTGAGTGAGTGTCTATGAGCTGTCTGTAAGCAGAGAAATAAGTTCTGACTGTCACTGATCAGTCCACACCACGTACCTAGGGTCAAGTGAAGAAATCCAATCCAAGTCCCCAATTTTGTGGCATAAAAATAAAATATTTTATTTATTTAATGGTAAAAACGAATGAGCTGCAGAAAAAAGCCATTTGCTTGGTTTATTGCTTACTGTTTAAGCAGATGATTGGAGTAAAAAGAGATAAAATTTACTGTGTTTGTTTGTTTTCTCTCAGTTTAGGCTCATCTGCACTGCATGAGTAACATGTCCAGTTGCAGTCAAAAAGGAGATCTTGATTGAAGTAGTGATGGTTTCATGTTAGATTAATGCCTTTGTCTGTGATTGGCAGACAATAAAATTAGTGATTGGTTGCTCCTTTTGACTTGAGATAATGAATTCAGAGCTAAACAAGGAGATTAGGTTTTGATGTGCATTAAAAATGGATAGCAAATCCTACTGACTATGGAAGACTTTGCTTCCATACATTTATAACAAGCAGCTGGGTTCATCTTATTATTTTATTTACTTAAGTCCTTCCATATCTTAGTTTTTGGTTTTTTCTTTTAAAAAAACCCACCGACAAAGGTAATGATACGTCATTGAAGCAAAGGGTTAAGCTTAAACCTCAGAATATGAATACCAAGATTCATTAGTGCTGGATGAGAATCAATCGTAATTTTACAGAGGTTTCTCTTCCTGAATCTTGATGATCCTTCTCCCCCACAAAATCCAGATATCATAATTGATCTTATAGTACAAAAGAATTGGCAATTATTAGTTTCACGTTTTCTTCTGTCATTGGCATGATGGCATCTATTGGGATGGGATGGGACTACCAAGTGCCACTCTTTTGCGACCCAGCTCCACCTAAAGCAGTCAATGAAAGATTGTCCGGTGCCACCGTAACATAGTTACATGGTGTTATAGATCTGCGTATTATAACGTGGACGAACAATAAATTTATATTTTAAGATATATGATCAATAAATAACTCGTGACGTATTAAAATTTATATGTTATATCATGTGTAGGTTGATAACACCAATTTATGGTCACGCCCAAAAAAAAAAGGCAGTTCATAACTAGGGATGGTGGGCTTTCAATTATCCTCTCTCTAGTTTTGGGTTTTCGGGCCAAGCAGTTATGTAGAGGAAGAAATATATACAAGCCCAAGCTAATAAAGAGGGTTTGGTAGAATACATCCGAGCTCAACGTGGCGACGAAATTGCACATGAGTCTACGACTACGCAACTCTTAACGCTTTTGGGAAAACGACAACGACATCCTATTCTACTGAGGTAATCAAGAGTGTTTGATTATGAAAATATGTTATAAGCAATCATAATCACGTGATTATAATGATGAAGAGAAAAGTATTAGATTCCGTCTTGATGGACGGATTTGAAAGAAAATTTTGAATTTGACAAGAAAGCTAAATTTAACATAAAAATAAAAATTATATTAGTTTGAATGTATTTGAAATAAACTTAATTTATTACATTTGAAATGACTGCGTGTAAGGAATCAATAGAAATCCATTTGTTTTTTTTATTTCTTTCTTACCCAAATCTTGACATGCATGCCAACGAAGTCTAGCTCAATAAAAAATAGTATTGACTTGCAGATTAGTGGTTTAAAGTTCGAACTCTCATGACACCGTAATAGTGTGTGTGAGAAACCCTCCTATTGTAGTTTAAATTATCGCTTGTATGCCAAAAAGACATACAAACAATTTTACATTATAATGTCACTAATAATGGAGACCTTAGTGTTAAGCATTACACATTTTTCACAACCTTTATAGTCCTCAAAGACACAAGATTTAATTTTATATTTTTCATGAGTAAGACTTGAAGCAAATGGCATTACAGTAATTACATAATTACCGAACACGAACGCAGGTATGTCATCCAAATCATTAACTACTAAAAAAATGTTACGTTTAGCTCGTGTTCTTCGCCTTTTTTGGGTAGGTAGCAAGTGGGGGAAGAATAATTGGTGGAAATGGTTTTCTGATGCCAAAAGGTGCCATCTACCTATGTATGTGGTCTGTTTGTTTCTAGGATTTTAGCTTACATGTTGTTCTCCAACATTGGTAGGCCACACCGCATTTATATATTCCCCAAAAAAAGTAGACCAAACAGCACCTAAGGCCGTTGGGATCATTAAGCTAAAACTCTGGTTTTACATGTGTAGTTAGGAGAGGTGAGGCAGAGAAAGCAAAAGAAGAAGATAAGATGGGGGTGATCAAGGCAGCTCTAGGAGATGCAGTTCTGACTTCCCTGTGGGTTTTCAGCGCACCAAGTATGGGGGTTTTCACAGTCATCATCGCCTCGTTTCTTGGCATTCAAGCTAGGTCTTTGCTAGGCCTCTTCATCACCACCATAGTTGCCACAACTCTGGTCCTAGCTTTCAGCTTGATAGGCAAGGTTTTGGGTGGTGCCAGCTTCAACCCCTCCACCACTGCAAGTTTCTACGCTGCAGGCCTCACCCCCGGCACATCTCTTGTCTCCATGGCTGTCCGGTTCCCGGCTCAGGCGGCCGGTGGAGTAGGAGGTGCCAAGGCAATTCTGCAGGTGATGCCAAAGCAGTACAAGCATATGCTTAAAGGGCCTTTCTTGAAAGTGGATTTGTACACTGGTGTCATAGCTGAGGGGCTGTTGACTTTTGTTCTCTGCTTTTCTCTGCTTGTGATTATTCTCAGAGGTCCTAGAAATCCAATACTGAAGATATGGCTGCTTTCAATTGCTACAGTGGGATTGGTTGTTGCAGGTGGTGGGTACACAGGGCCTTCCATGAACCCAGCAAATGCTTTTGCCTGGGCTTATGTGAATAATTGGCACAACACTTGGGAGCTGTTCTTGGTTTATTGGATTGGCGCCTTCATAGGAGCAACTTTGGCTGGTTCGGTTTTCAAGACTTTGCTTCCCCCACCAATAGCAAAGGAAAAGAAAGCCTAATTAAGATTCAATAGCAGATAGATAGCTTTGTGTATGAATGATTCTCATTGGTGAAGTTTAAGACTCAGCTTCAATATTGCTAATTAAGCACTGCAGAAATCTTAAACCATTTGCCTTTTGTTTGGAAGCAAAGAAAATAAAATGAACTTTCTAGGAACAATGTAGTGCTAATTGTCTTCTTTCAGCTTTATCACTATCTAAAGCAGCCGCATGAATTTGTTCTGGGTTTTCTTTAGGAAGAAGTGATCTGGCTTCCTTTCTCTTTCCATCCATGTGAGCTAAAAGTGTTTGCCCAAAATGAGGCCTCTCTTCAAACAGAGGCCCAAGGCTTGCTTGAGTAGAAATCGCCAATACAAACACGGATTTATAAGCTTCTGCCTGCTTGACCGTCATCGAACACGCCCCCTCCTCCATATGTAGCTCAAACGGTTAAAAGTATTCACCCATATACATAAAGTCTCTAATTCCCTTCTCCCAAATTTTGCTTGTGTAAGTCTTTTTCTTGTGTTAGTCTACGCCGCGAAAAATGATACTTTTTCAAGGCCTAAGCAAGGTCAAAGTTCAGAATCAGAACAAGCAATGGACTTGTTGAACATACAAACACGGATTTATAAGCTTCTGCCTGCTTTACCGTCATTGAACAAGCCCCCCTCTATGCAGCTTAAACGGTTAAAAGCATTCACCTGTGTACATGATGTCTCCGATTCCCTCCTCCCAAATGTTGCTTGTATAAGAAAAAGAAAAGACTCCTAAGCAAGGTCAAAGTGCAGAATCAGAACAAGCAATGGACTTGTTGTTTTGGACTTAGTTTTTCCTTGTTTTGTGCTATTTCTCTACAGAAGCCCTTGTTGTGATGGTTTTCTTTTGGGGTAGCTTGCCAGAATATGGTTCAATATTCGTTTACATGGTGGGCAAGTTGGCCAGAATATGGTTCAATATTCGTTTATGGGCAAGTTGGCCAGAATATGAATCTGGTCCTGAAATTTTTGTGCAAGAAGCATAATTAATCAATTCAAAATCCAATGCCACGCCCAGAGTGAGGAGGGTTTAGTGATGCTAAACACCTGTTAAACCCCTAGTATGAGTTCGTTGCTCGCGTAAGGGCGATCCATCTTGATGACGAATTCCACGATAACGAGATATAGAAATTAATCATCGCTAGTTTCTCCCGAGGGTGAATTTGTTTCTTCGTCTTTACAAAAAATAAATATAAATAAAAATAAGAGTAATTCATTGTGACACATTCACTAAAAAAAAAAATCGTTTTGTAGTGAATCATTTTTGTGTAAGAAGCATCATTAATCAATTCAAAATCCAGTGCCACGCCCAGAGTGAGAAGGGTTTAGTGATGCTAGTAGCTACCATAAATCCCCTGTTAAACCCTTGAATCAAACTCCCAGATCATCATCAACACTCTAAATATATTTCGAATGTTGCAAATAAGAGATTAGTGGAAGCAATATACTGAGATAGATAGAATATTTATGAGTACAAACTGCAGGATTTTCAGAACTCAAAAGGAAAGCTGTCTGACTTAAACATTGGAATTTAAAAAGTAGACAAATATATTATGCAAATTATTAAAGCATGAAATCAAACTGATCAATCTTGCTCACAAAAGCCATAAACATGATAGGAAATATACAAGACTGCCACCACATTTGCTCCTGATATTTCAGGCAAATTAGGGGCAGACTGTGTGATCAGGTGCATTAACAAAACACACATGATCGCCAAAGACTTGAAGTTGCAAAGGGGAACTCTTCAGTGGAACATAGTAACTCTTTAAGAGATCCTTGTGTTCCACACCAGAAGATCCATGGGACTTTGATCATGATCTTCATCATCATCATAGAGGACATCAACAGAAGCCATCAAGTACAGATCATTATCGGTGTGGGCCCTTTCGGAAGAATGTTTGATGGGTATGCAGGTGTGGTGTTCGACGAAAAGCTGCTGAGAATAGAATCCAAGCTGCAACTTTTGCTTCGCATGTGCTCATCATCAGAAGTGCCTGCCTTCTGTCCTTCAGCCAAAGCCTATTTTATTATCAAAATGAAAAACCAAATATTTGATTAATCCATGAGATCCAAGTACTACATATGATATTATTTGGCCAAGAACTATCTTACCTGGCAAATGTGGCACCAAATATTAAAGCGCACAACAAACCATGGTGCACATGGGTTCTCCAACTTGACATATCCTGTTTTTAGCCCACCCTCCTTGACCTTAATTACCTCCTCCAACCACCACCTCCACCACCACCTCCGCTGCCACCGCCCTTCCCATTCACGCTGACAGAACAAGAGGAGCATAATATTGCATGGCTTGAATGTTGCAGTCGAGAGAAGTTCCCCAGAACAATAATGCAAGCTAACTGCAGGCACATCCATGGCTTGAACTACTTGAAGGAAGTTCAAATATTGGTGCATTTCTTGGCTACCTATGTTTGCTTTTCGGTTCCATTCCATGATCACTAGGCTGCCAATTGCCCCATCCAAGCCTTGAAATGAAGCTACATTCAAGTCCTCATCCAATAGAAGGCTACCAGAATTCGGGTACGAGATCTCGGACAGGGAAACCATTTTGTTCAAACTCAATCAAAGTGACATCCTCAGCTCCACTGAACAAAACAAGATGCGTATATATATTTGCAATCAAACTGCTGATCACATTGTGACAAATATTTCTACAAATTACCTCTTGGCAATGTTTAAAAAACATGGCATAATAAACAACTCAAAATGTAAAATAAATGACAACAAAGGAACAAAATATTGCAGTTTATTAAAACCAGAACTAGTTGGCTTCTAATATATAAATATATAAATAAATAAATAAATAAATAAGAGAGGTGATTTCCCCACTCCAATTTTATCCACTTACACTCCATTTTATAACTAAAAAATGAGTAAATAAATAAACATTATTAAGACAGATCTTCAAAGTAACATTCCACTGATAGGCTAACACGTACACAGATCTTCTCTTCCATTGGCGCAATCCGAATGTGAGATCACATAAAACACAAGAGAAAACAACAAAACCCAGATGGAATGTGCACTTAAAGACAAAACCCAACAAGAAAATCCACTGGCATGAATATTTATATCTGCAGCAAGAAAACCAAATGAAAGAGAAAGGAAATTAAAATATTAAATTAACAGTCCGTACGTACCATGGAGCTCAAGGAAAGAGGTTGAAGATGAAGACGGCGAGGGAGTTATAAAGAGCATAAGGCAAAGTAACAGTTCCAGAACGAGAAGCTTCAGCCGAGGCCATGATCATGAACAGTGCTCTAAAACCCTCTCGCATATGAAGAGCATGGGCAAAGTAACAGTTTGTGACGTGTAATCCGACCATGAACAAGGTTTAAATAATAATCAGCACCAAAAAAGAAAGTAGGTAACGTTTTCAGGTTCATTGAACCTGGCCTTCTTCAGTGGAGACTCTTTGCTACTTTACACTTGAGATTCTGTTTGGTTTACGGAACGGATTTGAGGGAAAATTATTTCCCATGTCATTTTCCATGTTTGGTAATCCTGTGAAAGTAACCGAGAAATACGACTTTATTTCCTTTCATATGTTTGGTTTGTATAAGAATGTAAAATGAAGTTTATTTAATTTTTCAATTATACCCATATGAAATCTAATAAATAAAAAAAGAATGCATTTAATGCTATATTGTAATTCTAAACTGTTAATAAGGACAATATGGTCATGAAAAAAGTGTATTTAATGTTGACTCATTTTCCCAAACTTTTTCATGAGGAGGAAAACAAAACTCAAGGGGAAGGAGGGCTTCACTTTCTCCCATACTTTCCCATGTGCAAGACAACGATTTCCCATATCTGAACTTACCAACATGGGAAAACAATTGATTTTCCATCCTCAAACCTCATTTCCCATAAACCAAATGGAGCCTTAAGTAGAAGGAATATTTATGGACACGTTGATAATCCCAACCATGCATGTCTCGTAATGTTATATTGTCTCTTGTTTTAAATACTAAAAAAGATTATTACATATTGGATCGGTATTATCGAACACAAGATCTCAAGTGCATATAATATTCTCTTCCTTATACTTAAAGATTATTTAAAGTAATTATAAATCATAAAAATGTACTTCTTATAAATTCATTTCCAAACAAACCCATATAAATGACACTAAAACACGAGGAATATAATGATTTCATTCCCATCATCATAACCTTTAAAATGTAAAATTCAAAGGGAGTCATATGGGTCCTATTTTATAAAAGTGAGCAGTACAAATAACCTAACAAATTGTTGAATATTTTGTTTTGTTTTGGTTTTTTTCTGTGACGATTTTGAAAGTTTGGAAAGGGATGGACTGTATCTGCCCAGAAGTATAGTCTCTATTCGAATAGGATGAAATTTGTTTAATTGAGCATAACATTATTTTCAAGAAAGGGACAAGACCACATCACAGAATCTAATTTAGGGTTAGAAATAGTATGGATGTTTGTGGGTCGTGGGGTCCCCTCAGTAAAGTGACAAACAATAATTTAAAGAGATATTTAATTATACATCTATTTATCACTAATGATATAGATGAATCCTACACTATTTAATTTTTATAAATAAAACAATAAAAAACTCAAAAAATGACAACTGACTCTATTGAATTTAATTTTAATTATTAAATTATTTTGATACCTATTGAGTGTTTTGGGGTTTTTTTATGAAGTTTTAGGGTTGAGCTTGTTTTAAGAAATCAATAAATTTTGTAATTTAGAAAGAGTTAAAAGCCTATTATTTATATTGTGAATGAGCTTTGAGTGTGTTTCTAAAGTTCTATTTCATATAAAATTTTTTTATAATTTAAGCCCTTATATTGTATATAATAATGAATCTCCCAAATTTAAACTGAGGAAGTCCTATGAAACCAAATTGACACCTGGTATTGTATTGTGTATGTAAGGTTGCCTCAATTATTGTGAATGGATTTTGAACAGCCCTCATACTTCTCTCTGTTCTCTCAACTTTTTGTTGGATTTTTGCTTTTTCTTTACATTTTAAATTCTTTTCAAGCTTGCTTGACCCAAAAACCAGCATGCTTCTTGTTCATAGATCCCGCAAACTTGAAAATCTATTCAACGAGGCGTCGGCTGCTTTTGACTGTTTGATAATTCCTCCCTTTCAGCGAAGTTACCAGGCCAGAAAGAACACAAAGGACACATAGTGACATAGGCGATACAATGAAGTTTTATTAGAAAAATTTGGATTCTTAGCTCCCTATCTTTCTAAATTGAACCCAATTACACATTCGTTTTTAAAAGAGAGTTTTCGGTGAGACATGACAACTCGCTATTAATTAAAATCACTTAATTACATGAACAACACAATGGATGGATGTAAAGAAAAGCCACGTGACTCAAAAAGGCTTTTTGTTAAATTTGATTCAAGAGAAATATGATGAAAAAGAAGTAACACAGTCAAATAGCACCCATAATAATACAGATAAAATAATAATGAAATAACACAGTCAAGGTGGAAAGAGAATCTTAATAATGATGACTTAAGCTGTGAAGGCCAGGTGAAGCAGCCCAATTGGCCATCGCGTGTGGTTTTGTGAAAAGCGGCATCATCAATTATGGCATTGGCACCCAACAGCAAAAGCAAAAGGCACTAGAGACTTTTCCTTCTTTTTGCTTTTTTTATAGTTCAAGAGAATCTACCAAGATGAAGACACCATTATTCCGTCACTTCTTGCCATTTTATTTTTTTATGTGACATTCTTAGTTTTGAAAAATAACCTTCCTCCACCCAAATGGGTTTGGTCTAGTGGAAAATTAAACGTGTTAGGCCACACATATTGGGCGAATGTAATCGGGCTCCTCAATGAGGTCCCGATTCGATACTCTGCATGTGTAACGAACTCTTAGGGAGTTTTTCCCTAATCTGTGCCCTCGGAGAGATGAACACTCCTGTCACCTTTTTTTGTAATTAAAAAAAAAAAAACCTTCCTCCACCTCTTCTTTTTCTTTTTTCTTTTTTTAATTTTGTTTTAAAAAATTTATTTAAAAAAGCGACCTAATTTTAACTTACTTACTTTTTTATTATAGCTTTTTAATACTTTTTAATTAATTGTGTTGATTTGTACAAAGGAAAAGTTTCAGCACACTGATTTCTTATTTCTTATTTTGTATTATTTCAGTTGAATATCCACGTGGAAAAAATGTGACTGATCAATATAATATGCAGGCCATGCGTGCCTCGTTGTGTATAAACAAGGCCTCCAGAAAAGTACCCCCTAAGATTCTGTGCAGAAGCCCAGATCTCTGAGTCCTTGAGTGATGCTGCTGCTGTCCCATACTATCCATTTATCTTAAAACAAAACTTTTCTTACTTTTCTTATTGTTAAGTTTATCTTAACAAATACTTAAATTATAGTTTTAAACAAAGTTTGATCATTCTAAGGGTTTGAGAGGTAATTCTGGCTGATTGTCAAGATGTTTATCTGATTTGAATGAAGTTCATTTGCTTTCGATAAAAAAAGAAGAAGAGGTTATTGGTTCTTGGAATAATTGGATCTCTTGCAAGTACCAGGAGACGAAATGTTATCAGAGTCATCCTGTATAAGCCATGGAGTAGCAAAAAAGTTGGAATCACTCATTAGCAGTTCTCTGAATTGCATAAAACAATTATAGAAACTGACTGTATGTCTACATTGCATCCTAGTTCCATAAAAAGCATCTTCAAACTCATCACATGGAACAATTTCGCAGTTTCGCAGTTACGGTAGGCCTTGATTGCAGCATTCTTCCTCAGTGAATGCACCTGGTATCCCCTGCATCACTACTAATACAACCAAGTTTTGACAGCAGCAATTCCATTGATCTTTTATTTTATTTTATTTTATCTGGAAGGCACAATCACACCTTGAATGATATCCTGAACTTTGAACCATCATGAGGAGTAGCAGACAAATCAGATGCAGTTAAACGGTCCTGCAATCGTGAAACTTGTCAAATTAGAGGAAGGTTTTGAGAAATAACTCAAACAAGGCACACAATAGGTAAAATACAATACTGAATTTCCACACTCACACAAAACAAGCTGATTAAAGAAGCTCATATCTATATAAAATCCATGGTATGATTATAAAGTTAACAAAGAAGTGTAAACATGTTGCAAGAAGAAAACCCACTTGGGAAACAGCTCAAATCCATATGCAATGTCTTGGAAACATTGTCCTCCATCTGATTTGCAACCTCTGCAATTCAGAACGGTTAAGAGATAGGCCTCATCTAAGGGCCTTAGATAACGCCTTCACTATAAAATTCTACCTGCAGGTCATTGGCTGGCATGGAAGGCTTCTTGTCCTCTCCACAGACCTTATTCTCCAGAGAACCGGTGAGCCCAGGAGCCCATTAAAACAAACCCATTTGTTCACTTTCTCCAAACAATCCACCCGATTCAAAGCCAACCCAGATGGCCCAGACCGCAAATCTTCCAGACCCAATTGAGAAACAGTACCCGCTCACTCGACATCCTTTAGAAAGTTACAAACTTTGATGTTTTGCGAATGCCAGAACCATCTGAAACCAAATGTTTCACTCAAATGTTGGAAGGTGTTTTGGAAAGCAGGGGAATTTATGTGTCTGACAAGACAGATTAGGTACTGTACGTTTTACTATATACTGAGTGTGGGAGCAGATATTTTCATCTCCAATCACAGCACGTCACGTGGAAAAGAAGATTATCTCTTTTAATTAATTAATTGAACCAGTTTATCTGGCCAATTAATTAATTAGGATAAATATTTTAATTAAATGATATTATCTTTATGTAATACGATAATATCATTAATTAAGATATTATCCTAATAAAGAGAAGATAATGTCATTATCTCATATATTATCTTCATAAAAAGAGATAATATCATTTAATTCAGATATTATCTCCATAAAAAGAGATAATATCATTAAATCAGATATTATCTCAGTCCGACTCGATCCCTACGAATTTGGGTAGAGAATAAACTCAACATATTCTCTACGAAACCCTAGCCCCGAGGCTCCTATAAATAGATGACTTCATTTATTATTCAAGGTACATAAAAACCTACTCCTTATACCCGAGAAAAATACCCGAAACTCTTTCTCTCTCTCTACTCTCCATATTTTCTCCACACGGCTCCGGCCACCACACACCTACATAAACACTGCTTAGCTATTGTTTTCCTACAAACACTACTAACTTAGCATCGGAGGGCCAACACCCCGGGTGTGGTCTATTTACTCCAATCTGTTTTACAGGAATCGAGGAAGAGAGAGAAGGAAGATCGAAGGTTGAAGGATCTAGAAGCGAATATTCTCCCGTGAGATTATTTGCACAAACACTGAGATGCCAAGAAAGTTGAGGCCTTGAAGCTGGACTACAGTGACAGCTGTGACATTGGACCCAACAGAGCTCAGTGTGATGCCATGCCAGCTAAAATATGAAGCCCACTAATCCAGAGGTCATCAGCCTCACCCAGCCATTATGTGGTCATTGCAGACTCACTGTCACTTTCACTCCCACTTCCAAGACATACAGAAAATTACTTGCACAAGAAGAACTCAAGCAAAATTAAAGTATTTGTTGCTGGTAAAACCCAAACAGAGCAAGTACAGAGAATCTAAGCCATACAGAAGAGCATAAGTAAGTACTACTTATATAAAGTAACTAGTTTATGAATTATGTTGGGGCAGTTGCGTGGTGCCTATATAATTGATTAATTATACCTGAATTATTACGGTCTGCAATGCCAATTGCCAAAGGTGAGGCAGCTGTAATTTGCAAGTTAATGCCCTTTTTCCCTAGGTTAAACCCCATTTCTGCAAAATTAGATTGGGAGAGAAGCCGGCTTGGTTTGAGGGCTGCAAAATAACAACATATAACCTCTTATATATATATATATATATATATCCAAAGTTGACTTGACTCTGTTTTAATTTCTTAGATTTACTTGGTCTTTTTCTGCACCAAATTATTTGTTGCAATTGAAGCTCATGAAGTTCCAAGTGGTCAAAATTTGATACGGCTCCATTTCTCTTCAAATTCATTTCCTTTAATACTGCACATATACCTAGGTATATATGTATTGATCATGCAGCTGTCCGTCTAGCTAACCAGTTGGGCTTACAATGAGTCAAAGTGCAGAGAATCATTTGTTCTCAGACAACCTTTTGCATAATAAATCATGGAGTTATACCTACTCACCTACCCTCAGAAAGCCTCACATACATACTTGGAGAGTTGGATTTAGCTTTAGGACTTAATTGGGTATGTGGGAGCCAAGTCATGGGAAAAGTTGAGTAGTCGGTAATCATAATTATAATCTCCTTTCATTAAACTAATTTGTAATATTGTGAATGCCTTCTAGTTGTATACATGATTTTAGATGATCTCTGAGGGTGCTTTTCAGCTTAATTTGGATTAGGGTGATTAATTAATCCGATACATTGTGCTGCAAATTAATTGGACAAAATTAGAAAATGGGAGTCAATGACAGAAGGAGAAACTTCAAAGTTTCAAACTAGCTCTACCTGACACCAATGAATTGACCTACGTGGAGGCCCTGGTGGCTTAAGGGATAACCAGAAATTAATCTCTCTCTCTCTCTCTCTCTTTCTATATATATGTGTGTGTGTGTGTATATTTCCAAAGAGTTAATTGGCCTACGTACATAAACACAAAAACTGTTTCAACTTTTCAACTGGTGGTTTTGATGACCCTCGGCTTTTGCTTCCCTTTAGGCAGCAGATGATGTAGGGCGGTTGCCAAAAGCTAGCTAAGAAGTCAAATCATCAGAAGAAATGCATCAAATGGGTTGGGTTGGGTTTGGTTTTGTCTATAAAAGCATCTTTTGAGAGAGAGAGAGAGAGAGAGCAACAGAGCTGCAGATGAGTTTTTGAGCACCTGTTGTGAGGAAGAAAGAAGAGGCACACACTCATGTACAGAAAGGTTGTTGTTGCAAAGGTTGATGGAGAAAGATGTGAATATATACATAATGAAGGTATTGGCGCGCCTCAATTTGAAGGCATGGTTAATATATGGAGACCTTAGCCATGTGATTCTGATTGAGCCGCGTCAATATCTCCTTTTGCATCTCTCTCCATATTTTCATCCTTCATTTCATGGTATGTGGTTCTTGATCGATCATCCATCCCCCCCACTTCTGTCAATCTTTTTTCTTATGTCTCCCTTCTTCTTTTTCTGCCCTCTCTGGGTTTTATTACAACCTTTGAATTATTAAAGTTCTCCTTTTTTTTTTTTTTTTTTTTTTGTAGTTATTACTATTTCTTCAATAATTTGCATATATAGTGAAAATACTATATATATATACATATATATATATATATGTATATTTATATCTGGATTTAAGATACATGCATGCATGCTTCCTATTAGAATTTAGATCCATATACATATATAGAGAAAACCCTTCATCCAATTTTGGAGAATTTGAGATTTTGGGTAAGAAGACAAAGAATGTTCTTCTTGTTGATATATATATATATATATATATATATAGCTGCAACATTATCTTGTTTTAGTCACAAGTCTGTCCCCTTAATTTTGACTAGTTTTTTTCAGGTGGGGAATCTTTACACTTGGAAGTCTTTTCTATCAACCAAGGGCCAAGAAAATGAATCAAAATTAGGAATAGAAATTATAGTCCTCCTACAGATGTAACCTCAGCTCCTCCCTGCTAGGGTTTTAGTCCAGGCTAATTCAGAGAGAGAGAGAGAGAGAGAGAGAGAGAGATTATTATTTGGCAATTGTCAAGGTGAGAAAAGCATGACGATGCAGGTGATTGTCATTGAAGAGAGTAGGTAGAAAATTAAGGGCAGATGCTCTCAGGTCGGCCATCCCCTCCTTTCCTTTCCTTTCCCACTATAATTGTATATTCAATTATCTCTAGGAAATTGAAAGATCCTTCCAAACTATTTAAAACTGGAAAAATAGATAACAAAACAAAACAAAAAAGCACGTTCATATTAACTTTTAACACAACGAGATTTCTAAATAGCTTTTGTATATGTTAACCTTCTAATAATAAAAAAAATCCAATTGTTTAATTTGAAAACCAACTGCATGCTCTGATAATGTTTTAATTAATTATTAATATCATCATTAGGTTGTGAGTGTGACGCCACATGAAACTGCATATATATGATCATCTAGTCAACTCAAATAGGCATCATCCTTATGCTTGGTTATATATATATATGCAGGACCAGCATAGGAAATTTGTACCCAACTTTTGCTATTACCATTGACTACAGAAATGATTTGAAATGTTAACAGATGAAAACACAGAAAACATTAAAAACGAAAGAGACTTGGAGGGAGAGAGAGAGAGAGAGAGAGAGAACAGACATGCAAGACTGTCAATGAAGGAATCTGGTTTTAATTGGATATGGTCCAAAGGCTAGCTTCAGATCGAGAAGCGAGCTGGTAGCGCGGGAACCATAACTGCAATGTGAGTAGGGGCGGGGGCCTACGACCCTTTGCTTTCTGTTAGTTTACTTCGCATTTAATATTTCCATCATCTCTGTCCATTACCTAGCCTACCCCCAGCTAGCAAGTTTCTCCAACTGCTGGTCTAGGAATAAATGGGTCCTGTCACAAGGTGTCTCGCATGCGTAAAAACATGTAGATTCTTTTACAAGTTAACATGTGGTTAATTTAGAACCAAAACTTATTTATAATGGGTGAATATCTTTTTATTTCTATCCCACATTTTATATAGTTACGAATGAGTGTTATAGAAATAAGGGTATACATCCCATTGTATATCAGATTAATTTACTCGTGATACAAGTAATTTTCTATGTTTTTCATCTTTACTTCAAGACATTGTAATTAGAAAAAGAAAGAGGGTATGTACATACTCTTAGCTTTATACATGTAATTAAATGTTTTCGATGCTCATGTTTAATGGAAGGAATAATATTTTGTTGTTCTATTTGTTATGTGTGTTTATAATTTGCTATATAGTAAAACTTGTTGGAGGGTGTATCAATTTAGATTTTAAATGATTTTAAAAGAATTATAAAGTTTGTTAATGGGTCATACTATCACTATGATCCGAGCCTATTACAGAACACCATGTGGCCATTCCATGGCTTGGTTACCCTTCTATCGACCCAATTAGATGTGATGCCCTAGGTGTTGGTATAAGGCCTCCCAGCCAAAGTTTGACGGAACAAGGGGCGAACCAGTGCTCGGACACTAAAGCACCTTACCGACCACTGTATTGCCGTGTGTGATCAGAGGTGCATTAATGATCCACAGGCATGACCAGACTCCTATTAGGTCAATCACTCCACCCATTTGGTAAGCATCCTAGAAATTGTGATGGTAGAAATTGGGATGGATCAGTTAATGTACTTCCCATCCAAGGCCAGGTGTCGCCTTACCCATTGATCCTCGAGTAAACAGGCTGGTGATGGAGATGAATCATTTAATGTACCTCCTATCCAAAGCCACATGTCACTTTGTCACACAATCCCTGATAGATAGTATGGTGATCAGAACAAGTCATTTAATATGGTCTAGTCCTACCAGGGGAAAGGAAGATAAATATCTCATCCTTAAGTATCTTTATCTCTCATTCTCCCTTATAAATACCCTTCACCTACCTCTGGACAAAGGTAATAAATATTCTCACCTTGCAAACCCTACATCCATTTTCTCTATCTCCAAACCACTTTTGACTTAACCATTGGAGGAAGTTCAACTAGGGAAAACCCTAATTCGCTCATGTTCTGATTGTTGTTCAAAGTGTGCAGGTATCTTCTAGAGAGCACCTCAACTCGAAGATCTGGTATAAATCCTGACCTTTATCCAAGTCTAAGCTATACAATATACAAAGAGGATACATGGCTTACAAAGTTGATGGAGTTTAATTGAATTTAATTGAGTTTAACTAAATTCTACAAACTTCACATAGATTCGGACTGAATTCGTATATAGATTTTAACTGAGTTTGTTAGAGTTTTATTATTGATTTTAATGGAGTTTATAGCACTCAAAAAACAAAATGTTTAGGGGTGATGGTAGTGGTGATGGCAATGGTGGTTTGTGGGTGATTGTGGGGAGGTAGTGGTGGAGGAGGTGCTGGTGGTAGTGGTGGTGGCGGTGGGAGTGAGGTGGTAAAGGTGGCGATGAGAGTGAGGTGGTAAAGGTGGTGGTGGGAGTGGCGGCGGCGATAGTGGCAGTGATGGTGATGATGCTGGCAATGGTGTGGTGGTGGTGGTGACGGTGGGGGTGGTGGTGGGGCGGTAGTAAGGGCGTCAGTGGGTGGTGGTAAATGTGGCAATGGTGGTGGTGATGTTGGGGCTAGCGGCGATGTCGATGGTGGTGGCGGTGACGACAATGACTACGGTGGTGGTGGTGGTGGTTGCGACGGTAGTGATAGCCATGATAATATGGTGGTAGTAGAAGTGGTGAAATCATATCTTAAGAATAAAAATAATATATCTATCAAAATCTTTGGGGAGAATCAAAGATTTTTAATGGCCTAAAATTAGTCTATAATCAAACGAAATCCACGTTCCTTTAAAATCAATGAGTTTTTTAATACATTCAAACTTTTATAAAGCCTTTTAAAGTCGTGATTAAATACATCCAAATTTGAATGAAGTTTAAAAAGTCATAATTGAATACACTCAGAATTGTATAGACTTCTATAAAATCTAAATTGAATACACCCCCAGTGTGTATGTATAATATCTTAATATATGACTTCAAACTTATCTCCAAATAAAACAATAGGGTGTGAATGTGAACCCTTTACATGTATTTAAAAACTTTACAAAAATCAATGGAGTCTACTTCGGTAGAAAGTGTCCTTGACTTGTATACTAGCTAGTGGTATAACACCGTAATAGTGTGTGAGAGAGATCTCCCTCCCCTATAATTTAGACTATCGCTTGTACTTGTAATTTTTTTTTTTTTTTTATAAAATAGATTTCACTGACTAAATAATAAAACTTATCACATTAAAGGGGCCATGCATTAATGTCACAGAAGCATCATCAATTGCATCATTGGGTGGTAGAAGAGGGGTCTTTGTGAACGTTCAATGTTGTGTGGGCAGGTGGTGGGTGGGTCAAGGAGATGCAGGCCATAGCTGTTAGATTTATCATTTATGTGGCTGTTGACAAGGACCCATGGCCCATTTTGAATTTTTGATGATTTGATTGAATCCCACTTTTCCCTGCTCCATTTGTCTTGCCTCCTAACAAAATCAAAATCTGAGACCCACTCAGCAGATATGTTTGGATTTGGGCAAAAATCATGCCCAGCTTTCACTTTTTTTAACCTTTTTATTTTCCATTTCCCTTCAAACTCTTTTCAAGTAATTTGTTTAACAAGGTTCAAAGTACCATTTCTAAACACCAACAGTCGTTTCTTCCTTTCGAAAAGCTAACTTTTGCAAGCAAACCTTTTGTTGGAGCCATCTTGTTCATTCCAAACAAAAGATCCTTTACTTTTAATATTTTGCTAGATTTGTATATGATTTGAGGGAAATCGTTTCCTTCTAATTGGTCAACATATTAGTACTAATTGATGTTTTCACTAGATAGTTAATTGAAGATTATATGTAGTTTTAACACATGTATGTGTGCTTTTACGTGCATTATAATATAATCGGGATCCTAATGCATATAGATGTAAATAGTTCAATAACGGGAACAAGAATTTATAGAAACATTTAGAACAATTATTCATTTCTTAGCAAAAGAACCGTTTTCATTTTCAAGTAATCACCAACAACTTGTTCCCTAAATAAGTAGAACTTATTGCCCTTGCAAAAACGGTGTTGTGAGGAAAGGATGCCCAAAATCTCAATATCTTCCCAACATAGGCTATGGTTCTAGTGTGAAATATTGAATCCTAACACTCCACAACATTAGTCTAATGGTAGTTCTTTCCTTCATTTGAGGTGGCTTTCATTCACCTACTAAATACCGACGTTAATTCAACTTATAAGTCACTCTTTCGTGGAGTCTAATTAACCTAGTTACATAATGAAAACTATGTTCTAATACCAACTGATACGAGCCTATGTGTAGAACTTGTCCCTACAACATTGGCTTGTATGGAAAGAGTATCCAAGAACTCATATTCCTTCTCATCACCATAGCCAACTCACGAACAGTTAATGTGAAATTTTGGAACTGTACTACTAGCCAACTTCAAGTGGGCCAAGTAAGGCTAAGGGAATCCAAAGAGGCCAGTACGGCTGATTTAAAACACAACTGGACATTCGCAAAGCCCAGTGTTTTATATTATAATACTATTCAGATATATAAAAAATAAAATAAAGCAAAGAACTTTCAGTTAGTACAGGTGGCAGTTGTCTGGATGGATGGATGATCCATCTCACTACGTGTCAAGGATTTATTTGTCCCCTAATAAGAAAAGTCAAAGAGTTTATCTATCTTGAAACCCTTTAGGATTTCCCTGAACTGAACAACCCAAGCAAGCCAATCCCACGTGTGTTTGATCACATTGGATCAGAATTTACCGACGCCGGTGAAGCCTACCACCGCGACCGGATGACCCAGAGACAAGTAGGACTCTTGTTTCTGTAGATCAAACGTTCCACAAAAGAGCATGTGTTTTTTTATCTTTGGTCGAAACAAAGGCCACATCCCCCAAAAAAAAAAAATAAAAATAAAAATAAAAAAGGCACACCCGAATGCTGAAAAATAAGAGGGAAAGCAAGACAAGTGAGTCGCCACTTGAGTTCCCCTCCACAAACCCCAAAAAGGGCATGAAACTATGAACATTATCCAATCCAATTTCTCCTCTTCTATCACAAAACTAAGCCTCACCTTCTTAATACCCTCTATCAGAAAAACACCAAGAAACCATGGTCATTAGCCTCTCTTCTTCTTTGTCTTTCATCAACTTAACCAATTCTAAGTCACCCATCTCTGAGTTTCCATCAAAACCCAAAACCCACCTCCCAAAATCTCTGTCTTCCACCGTATGCTGTTCGTTTTCTTCATCAGACCTTGGTTTTCAATGCAAGGAACCGTTTTTCTTTCAAAAGGGTAGGTACCCACATGGAAGAAGGTTCGAGTTCACGTCTTGTGCAATTCCCGGGTTTGATTATGGCAACTTTGAGAGTGCCCAGTCTGTGTTGGAGGCAGCTGCTGTGTTAACGGCCATAATTGTTGTTCATGAGAGTGGTCACTTCCTTGCTGCTTATCTTCAAGGCATCCATGTGAGTAAATTTGCTGTTGGTTTTGGTCCAATTTTAGTTAAATTCAATGCAAACAATGTAGAGTATTCTCTTAGAGCTTTTCCTCTAGGTGGATTTGTGGGATTTCCCGATAATGATCCAGACAGTGATATTCCAGTTGATGATAAAAATTTGCTTAAGAATAGGCCAATATTGGATAGAGCTATAGTGGTTTCAGCTGGTGTAGTTGCCAATATCATTTTTGCATACGTTATAATCTTTACTCAAGTCTTGTCAGTTGGTTTGCCTGTACAAGAGGCCTATCCAGGGGTGCTTGTGCCCGAGGTTCGACCCTTCTCAGCAGCTTCCCGAGACGGGTTGCTTCCGGGGGATGTGATCCTTGAGGTTAATGGAATTGAATTACCAAAAGGAGGGCCTAATGGTGTTTCAGAGATTGTTGATGTAATTAAGCAGAATGCCAAAAGAAATGTGGTTCTTAAGGTTGAGAGGGGACAACAGGACTTTGAAATTGGGATCATCCCTGATGAGAATTATGATGGAACAGGCAAAATTGGAGTACAATTGTCACCAAATGTCAGGTTCACAAAAGTAAAACCCAAAAGTATTCCGGATGCTTTTAATTATACTGGGAGAGAGTTTTGGGGCTTGTCATCTAATGTTTTGGATAGCTTAAAACAGACTTTTCTCAACTTCTCTCAGACAGCTGGTAAAGTTGCAGGTCCAGTTGCCATTATCGCTGTTGGTGCAGAAGTTGCAAGGTCGAATGTCGATGGACTCTATCAGTTTGCAGCCTTGCTTAATCTTAACCTTGCAATAATTAACCTTCTCCCTCTACCTGCTTTAGATGGAGGTACCTTGGCTTTCATCCTCATAGAGGCTGCTAGGGGTGGGAGAAAGCTTCCTCTAGAAGTGGAGCAGGGGATTATGTCATCAGGGATAACGGTTGTTATTTTTGTAGGATTATTCCTTATTGTTCGGGACACACTTAATCTTGATTTTATCAAGGACATGTTGTAAGTGTTTACAAAATCTCAGAAATTTGAATGCAACTTGGGTTTTGGGAAAGCCCTGTGAAGCTGGCGTTGGATCATCTCATGTCTTAGAGGGGAAACAAAACAAGAAATTTGGGGACGCTTGACATATATGGTTTGCTTCGATCCACGACAATACGTTGGAGGTACTTTTGGTGCCTTCCTTTTTCAAGTTGTTTCACAAAATGTGGTTCTTTATTGTCTTCTGTAAATCATAATTTTTTATTAATCCTGTTGGCAACATTGACATATGAAAGTCCATGAATATAACTGTTATACTCAAATCCTGTGGTAATGTATCAGCAAATTTATATGTTATACAGAGGAGTTATCACTGATGTGTTTGAACGCTGTAATTCAGTAGAAAAAGTGTTCTGAGTTTTAGGAAATTGCTCTTTGTGTATGAAATGAAATACACTGAAGCAAATCAGTCCAGATCATGAATGATTCTCCATTCTTTTGCGAGGGCTAGGGCTACTGTCCTGTGCTTATTGAAACTAGAGATTATGGATGAAATCCAAACATTAGTTTAATGTTTAGGTCCATTGGAGGTTTATGTGATTAAGGTTTGATGGATTCGAGACCTTTATGGAGACTTAGCTTTTCAAATGTTTCTAGGAAGGAAGGAGAGTCATAGAATTCTTTTAAAAGTGACTTGCAACTGTAATTCACAATACAATGGACATGGCTTGAGGCTGGGATCTGTGGATGAGGTTTCTCCTCTTTTGGAGAAATCAATATAGTAAAATTTTCTGTTTTCAACACAGTGATTAGAAAGAAATGCGAAATGTCCTGGTATTGAGATTTTGTACAGACCAATAGTTGTATTTTCAGATCAGACTTTATCTGAGTGTCTATAAGCACTGACTTTAAAAATTCATTTTTCCTCATTGAAATGCAAAAGGCACCAATGGAGATCCTACTGTATTCTGGTACCATGTTGGCATTTGGATCTTGAAGTTAGTGTTGCAAAATTGGTGAAGCTTGATATGCTGTAAGTCATAATGCAGAATGCATGAGACTCTAGATGTGTGAAAATATCTTTGCTTTCGCCTTTGTTTTTCGGTTTTGGTTTTGGTTTTGGTTTTGGTTTTCGGAAGTCAGAAGTTCGGTCCTAACCTTTTATCTTAGGTCATGTGTTAAAGTCCTCTGGATGAAACATACAGCAGGGAAGTTCATTCAGTTCTCAGATCCCTATTGGGCTACAGTGCATGACATTGATGTGGTGATGTCCTTATTTATGTATGATTGGGTTTTATGGTCAAATGATCCAACAAAAATAAAAGAAAATCGAATGCAAAAATTGACTTTTAAATTAGAAAACCAAGCCTTCTTAGTTCTTATGCTGAGAGAGAGACCAATATACCTTTTTTTCTCCTTCTTTTTTGCTTGGGGAACTCACATACACAGAGGTACGATGAGAGCTTGAACTTATGACCATTTGGGAGCACAATAAAGCCCTAAGCCAATCCAACTAACACCCTACCGGTCCAATATTCCGTTTTCTCAATCCAATTAAAGTTTGAATATTGCAAACTAGTAGATGTAGTAAAGTGAATTTTATGTATAACAATAAGTACCGATATAAATCTAGTTAAATATTGATTGAATTCAATTCTTTAATCAAATGATGAGTTTGATGAGATGAGTAAAGTGATGATTGAAATTCTCAGCTCAAATCCGGGTAACCAAAACAAGAAAATCGATGGGATATATTTTTTTTATTTCGAAATTCTCCGCACAAGTTTTGTTATAATTAAGAGGGCAATAGTTTAAACAATAAAGAATATTATTGCAGAAATTCTATTAAATATTTACTTGCATTATTTTATAAGAATAATACTAGTCTTACCACATTTTTTATACCACATGATATGACGGCTGATGTGTACATACCACATCATGTAACATACTAGTTTCTGTTTTTCTAATTTTATTTATTAAAATACACTTCATTCATTTAATTGATATGACATATGATATGGACATGCCACATCATGTGGTATAGAAATGTGGGATAATAATGTAGTAAGTGTAGCATTACTCATTTTATAATTTTAACCGAGAGCATTCATAATGGACTCTCTAAAATACCTATTTAGATAAAATTTAGGGAGGAGGTGAGAAAACCCACCTCCAACCATGCTCCCTATCCAGCTCCTAAAATAGGGAGACCGCTAGGAGCTCCTAAATCCGATGAGAGATAATGGATTCTTAGTGGCATCCTATAATTTAATGATACCTTAATGCTTACCTATTTTTTTCTAGAGTGCTCCAAAAATAGCTTTTGTGCATTTTTAGCTAAATTTTAACTAAAAAATAGAGATGATGATTGTAGATGCTCAAATTTCAGCTGCACTTATACAACTCGCAACTCATTCAAACTTCTATGTGTAGCAATGTTATTAATGTTATGTATGAGCAAGTCATTTAAATAAATCTAGTAAAACTAAAATAATTACGGTCAATATATGAATCTGGATTTGAGAGGAAATACATTTATTGAATAGCAAGAAGCCAAAATCATCTGCACCAATGTGAACATCAACGAAAGAAGAAAAAGTTTCATACTTGAGAAGTCGATAACCACAACTAAACATAAGTATAGCTAGGTTTATATTTCCTTAATCTTTAATTTCGGGCGAAATTCGAAGAATTATATGATTGTGGTTGACCTAATTGAGCAATTAAGCTACTCAGCTTTGTATGGAAGAAGAATTACGGAGAGGACTGAGAAACGTCTACAAACATGAAGTTCAACTATCATGGATACAGTCAAAATGCATATACAATTTAAAGGAAAGGCATTAATTATTGATAGATATAAGTTAAAAATGCATATCCTTTTATTGATGAAATGAGTTAGGAGGGCAAATTTAAGTTAAGTGTGTGCTAATCCCTTCCAATGTAATAAATAACTTCCATTATTAAGCCTAAGCAATCAGTGGCATATCACTCTCTTGAGAAATGATGTGAGTCAAATAAACTTGGCTAGTAGATTTAATGAATAAAACTATTTGTATCATATTTACAAACACTTAAGAATAAAAAACTTCATCAAGAGCACATTACTTCTCCTGCTTACTGGTTGTGAAATTATGTTCTTTTACAATTTTTTTTTTTTAAAGAAGTGAAAATAGTTGTAAAAGAATTTTGAACTAAACATGAGTGATATCTTTATTTTCAATTTATTTTAAAAAAATTTAAATTTTTAAAGCGAATTTCTCGAGGAATGAACCGAGAACCTCGAGGCAGACGCTTTGCCATAATAAGTAAGAAAAGAATCATTTTCCATAATAATGTACGACAAGTAATAATAATTTGACGGGTCCACAACTGACGCCGTCCTGGTAATAACTTTCAAAGTTGATTGGATAAGAATGCTTGGAAAGTCATTCGGCTATCCATTCCTCGTGTTGTTTTAACCTTAAAAGGTGAGAAATTCCTTCGTTATCAATTCTCGATGGACCCCACATAAATTCCATACCTTTGAGAGATTTGCGGTCAGTAACGTGGTCCGTCAATACTCAATATGGTCCAAATATGTTTATAGTATATAACACAATGTCAATTGTTTTTCTTAATATGTACCTTTGTAGATTGACCTGGGAAGAAAAACAAGAGAAATAATTAATTCATACAATGAATTGAACTTGCAAAAATTGATAAAAAGAAAGTGAGGGAATGTCTAAAATGGTGTTCTAGAAGTGAAAGAGAGGAAGAGTGTGGTGTAATAGCAATGAAGGGTGGACATAGAAAACGCGTCCATGGACGTACCACTTAGCATGCAACCCGGACCGAAATGGAAGCTCGCACCTCTAAATAAATCCCCCCCTCCTCAATCCACCCCCCCTCTCACTCTCACCCCAAAGCCCCCAAACTTTAGAGACCCTCTCTCTCTCTCTCTCTCTCTCTCTCTCTCTGAAATCCCTTGTCTAAAACAAACAAAGCTAGAATAGAGACAAGGTCTAGAGCTGGTTTCTTGTATCTGTCTCTTTTTTTCTCTCTCTCTAATTCTCTCCTCTCTTTCTTGCATTTCTCTCTTACACCTTGGGAGAGGAGAGAGAAACTCTTCCAAACCTCCATATCTCCCTCTCTCTCTCCCTCTCTTTGATCCAATTTCTCAAAGCACAAACCAAACACCCCATCGAACAAAGAAAACGAGTTAACAAAACACAAACTCAACAAAGAATTCAGACAAGAAACATAGGTGGTAGCTACATATCTATATATATTTATATAGGTAGGTAGCTAGCTATAGCTATATAGGCCTAAAATCATCATGATGCTCAACAGCAGCGGAGTGGACGGAGTTCATGAGGCGGAGGCGGCAGCTCAGAGAGGCGGGTCCCACCACAACCACCAGCAGCGGGGCCTGAAGAAGGGCCCGTGGACGGCGGCGGAGGACGGGATCTTGATGGAGTACGTGAAGAAGCACGGCGAGGGAAACTGGAACGCGGTGCAGAAGAATTCAGGTCTGGCAAGGTGCGGCAAGAGCTGCAGGCTCAGGTGGGCCAACCATTTGAGGCCTAATCTGAAGAAAGGCTCGCTTTCCCCCGACGAAGAGCGCCTCATCATCGAACTTCACGCTAAATTCGGCAACAAGTGGGCTCGCATGGCTTCTCAGGTGAATTTTGTTCCATTCTCTTGGTTTTTTTTTTTTTCTTCTCACCTGTGTGTTTGTGTTCTATCTATTCTTTGTGGAATATTTTTTTCCTTCTTCTTTTTCCTTGTCCCTTGGACTATACCTTTTTATGTGATTTTTCTCTGCCATTTTGATTCTGATTGTGACCGCAGTTGCTTTCATTTCCTCTTTCTTGGTCTTCTTGGACTATCTGTCTCGATCAATTTACATGGCTTTCATTATTTTTTACATACTCATATGATTATGAAATTGCAAAAATCTTTTCTTTTTTTTTCCGTCAATAAATTTGTAAAAAGTTTTGCTAGCTCATACCTTTTTTTCAATTTTCTTTCGATTAATAAAGAATCCCATTGTTCTTATTTTATCTGACGCTGATCTCATTTTCTGACCAGATTCCCCAACCCCCCCTTCCCTTAATTTTCGTTTGGACCTACATATTTAATTATGCTATTTTTCTTTTTCTTTTTTCTTTTATTTATTTGACCTTCTCTTTCTTTCTTTTGTTGATACTCATGTATGTCTGTTTCATTTTTTTCTTTCTTTTGGATGATTTTGATCATCAGTTACCCGGAAGGACTGACAATGAAATAAAGAACTACTGGAACACCAGAATAAAGCGACGCCAGAGGGCCGGTTTACCAGTTTACCCTCACGACCTCCAGCCAGAAGCAGCAGCTGCTGCTTTCCACCACCACCAAATGAGACACTCTTCTCCTTCCTCCTCCTCTGCTTCTTCATTCTCATCCCTCCTCTCCAACTCCCAGCTTCGAAAGCCCAGCACTTATAGCCCCGCCCAGCTTTCTCTTTATGACCACATCACCACCTTCTCCTCCTCCTCAGATCATCACAACAACCACACCAACAATTACCACCGCAATGCTGCTTCTCTCTTTTCCAACCCCATCACCCAATTCAATGGCAATGGCGGTGGCTTCGCTATGCCTTTTGGGTCCTCATCTTCTTCAGCTCTCTTCAACCAGAGCCATAACATCCCAAACCCAAACCCTTTTGGGTCCTCATCTGCTACTCCTCCACCGCTTCACCATCAGTACAATTCTCATGGAGGGTTTGGTGGCTACAACAATCTTAGCCTCAGCTCGATCATCATGGGGCCTCCTTCTTATGACTCAACTGCGGGTTTGGTTGCGGGGTCCAATGCAGAGCTCCCTTCGAACCAAACACCGCCAAGTATTCATGGCGACGAGGCTCCAATGGGGGCTTCTGGCAATACCAATGAAGATGATCGCTATGAAATTGCACCTGTGCCATCTCAAGGCAATAGTGGTCTCTTGGATGATGTGTTGGCCGAGGCTCATAACATTTCGAATAAGAGGTTGAAGAGTGAGGACAGTTCTGGGGTGTCTGGAAAAGAGAAAGGTGTGGTGGTGGTGGAGGAAGAGTCTAATGAGGAGGAGGAGGATGACACAGTGCAGGTCGAATCAACTTTGAAGAATAGCGGTGATAATAGTGCTGAAAACCAGATGGATGATAGCTCGTCCCCGTCATCAATTGGTAAGATATTTCAAGCTCTTGCATGCCTCTTGTGTTTTACTTTAATTAATTCATGCAAGAGTCAATTTCATAAATAGTTTAAATTAACGATCGACAACACAAGTATTTTATATTGCCGGACAATCTGACGGCAGAGCGTTACACGCATGTTGATATCTGACTTATAAGTGAGCTCATTTAGTGAATGTTGAAGCTCCATCTACAATTTCGATGTCATTTGGTAGAAATATTACTATATATGACTTGGGATTTTGATGATCCACAGACATGAAACAAAGAGAGGATCCACTAGATGAGATGGACGATGACTTGCTGAGCTTGCTCAACTTCTCCTCTACAGTGCCAGCAGTATCTGAGACGTCGTGGTACCTGGCTGAATGCATGTCCAACAGCGGATCATCAGCAAGTGAGAATGTGGGTCTAGACACTCGGCAAAATGCCCCGTTGACATTGACGTCGGTGAAGACCACGGCAGCATCACCAGAAGTCCAGCGCACCTTAGGAGCCTGCTACTGGAACAACATGCCTGGCATATGTTAAGCGTTGAAGCTCCCAGCTGGAAGAACATTTGCTTAAAACATACTAGGGATAGTGAGTGTCCATATGAGTACTGATGAAGACTAGAGCTTAGTGTGCATATGGTTAACTAATGCTAGAGAGTTTTACTAGCTAGTGGATGTGGATCATGTGGGTTTTATCTTTTTAGTTAGCTAGAGGTTTCATTAGGGCTAGCTTTTCTAGCAGAAAGGAAGACTGAAAAGTCTTAGGGTTAATGAACCTTCTCTTCTATTTTAGTTCAGTGTTCATGTTGAAGTCGAGTAAGCCCAAAAACTCCCAAAAAAAACTTGTTTTATGTCATGCATCTGTTGTATATATCATCAATGTAGAACTCAGTTTTAGTTTCATGGATTCTTGTTATCTTAATTTTTATATTTATGTGTTAGTTTTCCTTTCTTAATAAGTATCTATGGGTTGAAGTAATTTGTGAATACAAAACTTAGGGCTCGTTTGGAAATGATTATGGATGCACCAATAATCACTTCTATAGAGAAGTTTCTCTATATGATTCTTTAAATAGTTTTAAGTGATTTTATAGAGAATCACTTAAAAGAAGCACGTGGGAGATGTTTATCTCCAAAAGTAATTTTTGCCTATTTAGAATCATTCCCAAACGAGCCATAAGAACACTTGCACCTCTTTTGGCTACTTTGAAATGATGAGATCACACCCATTTTCCCAATGGATAAGTTGTAACTTGTATCCCAACTTGTACACAGAAAAAGAAACTTTTTGAGTTTTGGCCAAATAGTATGTCGTCACCAAAAGGTTTTGCGGCCCTTGGCATATATAAGAAATATGACAATCACGTTTTCATGACGAATTTTCATTCATTTGTGACAGTTCCTTGTTCACACAAAAATCTAATTTTCCCAGTAGTTTTCTTGCACACACCATGCCAAAATTTAAGGGCAGATTTAATAAATATAATAAATCCAAGTGACAAGTGCACCACTTTATCACGAAACTCGCCAAAAATATAGCACTGAAAATTAGCTAAATATAGAGTTGTGCTTTGCAGCCTTGGGGAGAGCTTGGCAGGGAGGCAGTGGTGACAATGTGTCATCATTGATCTCAACTTGTTTTTCGTTGTTGCCAAAGTTAAGAAGGGGCAGAGGAATTTTGTCACACACATTGTCACGGTGCCATGAGAAATTAATCTGCAAATTGACCAACTTGGATTGGCCTATTGTTATTTGTGTGAAACGTCTTTAATAATTTTAGTGCAAAAAGAAAACAAAGGGAAAAAGGAAGGGCTCACGCATACCCTCTTTCCCTATTCATCGCCCGCTTCCCTCACAAATGTTTGTAATAAAAAAAGTACTGATAAATGCGAGGAAACATAGGAGTGACAATGCACGCAAAGATTTTTCTCGTTCTATCCAAATTTCTTTTTCTTGCTTCATGATGAATATATATTTCTGCAGAATTTGTACTAAAATTCTAGAAAACATTTTTCCGTCTGCAAGACCAGTCGGTGAGTACTGAGGGGAGGAAAAGTGGTCAGTGGGTCTCTTTAAATCAGCCAGTTTTTAAATGAGAAAGTTGCCAAATGGTAAACAATGTTTTACCAATACATCTGGTGTCGGTTACACATTGTAATTAATTAAATTGACCATTTTCAGTTTTTTGGTTCGAAATCTTGTCCTTGCTCTCTTGAGTTGCAAAAAGGACAAACACATACTTCACCACTGGGCAGGCTCAGTGTTCCAGGTACCAAGATATATGCGTCCGTTTCATAGTTGACTCTTTTTTTCTTCATTTTCCTATTCATTTAGTGGAGGGTTGAGTTATAGCTTATCGTGATTGAAATAAGTACTCTATCACTAAAGTTTAGTTGTGACTCATCGAACTCATTAATTTAAGCACGACAACATCGTAATTAAGATAGAGAGGTCTGCGTTATATACTTGCCGGGGATTGAGGGTGCAAAATAGTGGCTTGAGGGAATGGAAGGTATTTTTTTTTTTGGGGTCAAAGGAGGGAATGGAAAGTAAGGCATGAATTAATGTACACAACATTGGCACATTTGTGATAGGTGCCGATGGATTTTTGGGGACATAGAAATTGCATGAGCAAAAGATTGGTGGCATTGATACTTGTCCTTGTAGCTCATGTACAGAGGTAAGGCATTTTCCACACGACCCCGTTTCTAGCCATTGAATCCTCCCCCTACAAACCTTGTGTGCCTAATTTCTTAAAATAATCTCTACTTGTCCTATGCATGAATCTATGATGCATCTTACAAGTCTGGCTTCTTTTATCTGCTCTCATAGATTAATTAATTACTCCTAAACCTATATATTATTATCACTTAACTTGGATTACTACTTTTCCAATGTTGCAGCTGGTGAATAGAGATCCTCTAAACTCTCCAAGAATTTATCAATTCCATGGAAGATTTTGAGCTTAGAACCAATCTTGCCTTGCTTTAGGTGGCCCTCCATATCCTTTGCAAAATCCCCAAAACGATCCATGTATGAGCCCAGCATGAACCCTTGCATATGCACCTCCTTGCCGACTAAATTCAGCAGATTCCTCACCCCCTCTCTCAGTCCAAACCTGCACAAATTTGATGACCTTCGCAATTGAGAAAACAGACAAACATAGGCACATGCATACATTATGCATATATAAAATATTCAGTAACATATGTTTTTTTATGCATGTCAACTTCCGTCATGCTTACACAATCATCATTAATTTATTATGAATAAATGACACCATTTACCTTATTGTACTCAACTCAGATATCATGCCACAAAGAGGGATCTTTGCATGCTTGTTGACATGGTTGAGAACAGCCTCAAGCAATCTACCGCCAACATTGTGAAGGTATACATCAATTCCATTTGGGAATACCTGTAAATTGTAAAGGAAAAAACTTTTGAGTCCTCCTATATACCTAGATATGATTCTCAAAATCATACAGTAATTACTTGCTCAAAGCAGCATCAAAATCTCTCTTTGTGATAGTTGAATGCATCATCATATCCAAATTCCTCCTTTATGAGCCTTACCTAAGAACCATAAATTATCAACAATTGACACAGAATGTTAATCTGTAAGAGTTAAACAAGTATATATATATATATATATATATATATATATATATTGCAAGTTAAGGAGGATTACATGATTGCAATTGAATGCATCATTCTATCCAATATCTAAAGGAGTTTGTGATTAAATATTCAGCTTTCTAATTGAAAAACAATATAGGAGTGTAAATGTTTAAAGAAACTCCAAACTTAAATGTTTGCATACATATGAAAACATAGTGACTCCAAAAGTGAATCCTAATAGAAATATTTTCAATGAAAACAATACATGATCAAAATGTTGTCGCAACCTCAACTGATATTTTGTCGTTCGCATAATTTTTCACGTCCGGCGGTATTGAATTATGCAGCCAAGCTTTTCTAGATTCTAATTCATACTTGGCCGATGAATTCCAAACTTTGCATCACCTTCATATTTATTGGTTTATCACGTTGATTACCAAAAATGCATACATTTCATCATTTTTTGTACCAAGATAATAAGTAATTTAATTGGTCATTCTCAAAAGCAAACACAATTTGTTCGTCAATGCATCTTCTCAAGCAATTTGATAGGAAACCAAGATGCCCATAGATACTTATGTTTGGCCCATGAACTGACAAGTGAGCCCAAACTGGAGGCCTATAACATAGTAGCTTGGTCGTGGACGATCAAACACTTTGGTACATGTGATGACTTGGATTTATAAGTACTTAGGGCCGTTCGGTATCATTTTCAAGGGCCATTTTCTGTTTTTGTTTTCTGTTTTCACGTGAAAACGTGTTCGGTGAGTTATTTTGAGAAACAAGCTGAAATTGTTTTCTAAGAATGAAAGTGAAAGTATGAATAAATGTTGAAAACGCCAAAAAGTCGTTTTCGTTTTCGGCGTTTTTGTTTTCAGTCTCTCCGGATCAAAGCCAACTCTCCTCCGTCACTTGAGCAAACAATCCAATCAAATTATATCAAAAACAATCAAATCTCCTCCTTCCAACCATAATTAGCCCTAAAATTTCAAGGAAAAAAAAACTCATAATCACACAAATCTGCAACTAAGAAAAAAAGACAAAGAGGAAGAAGAAAAGAAAAAAAAGGGGAAGAAGAAGAAGAGAAAGAATCAAAAAGAGGGAGAAGAAGGGAAAGGGAGAGAGAGAGAGAGAGAGAGTTGCAGAGGGAGAGATGAGAGAAACCAGCCACCACATACCTAGCTTAACCACCATCACCACCCAATCTAACCACCACAACCATTAATTAGTGGAACCGGAGAGGTGGGTTGATAGGATTCATGTAATGGAAGGAAGGAGGAGTGAAAGTGAAAAAGAGGGAAGGAAGAAAAGAGAAAGTAGAGAAGAGGAAGAAGGAAAGAAAAAGGAACGATATGGGAAGGAAAGAGGAAGAAAGAAAGAAAAGGAAAAAGAAAAAGGAAAAAAGGAAGGAGATAAAGATAGTTTTATCTTTTAAAAAACAATAGAATTTTTCATTTGTTAAATTATACATTTTTAAAAATATTTTCTCAAAACAGAAATTATAGCAAAAGTACCCTTGAAAAATAATTCACATAATATTATTCTCAATTTTTACTACCAGACATATTTTCATTGTTTATAATAATTTTAGCCTCTAAAAATATCAGAATTTAAAAAAAAAAAATAGAATTGAAATTAGCAAAAATACACATGAAAAACAATTGTACTACCAAACACGTTTTCATTGTTTTTGTTTTCTAAAAATGTTTTCTAATTATCTACCAGACGCATTTTCATTTCCTGAAAATGCAAATTTGTTTTTTGATTTCATTCTCGAAAACATTCTCCAAAACGCGTTACAGACGGCCCTTACTTTCTTATCCGAGCTGGTGCTCCTATTACCTTGCAGCCTTTTAGCTTGGCCAACGCCCATACATGCCAACACCCCAAATGCAATGAAATGAACACATTGGACCCTGGTTTTGGGTATGCTATCACCTCAATTCCCACCCATGCTGCAAACCCAAGTACCCCAACATTATACATATATAATCATGTCAGAGTTGAATTTAAGTAAAATAACAAATAAGCTCGTTTGGTGCTTAGAATTGGCTTGGATTTGATCATATTTAAGGTATATTGAAAGAAGAAATGAAGAAATGTTGTCTAAGTTGAAGGTAACCGTAAGATGGATTACTACTAATAGCCAAGAAAAGTTATCTCATGCAATTCCCACAAAATGATAGGATATCAAATTACTGTTGAGATTAAATGGTTATTGCTTTTGCATGATATTACAGGTTATTGTAGCATTTGGGATTGGAAGGGTAATTAAGTCGAACAATACCAACTACAGCAAAGGTGACATAGTGATCAGCCCTGTCACACCTTTGGCGGAATATTGTGTGGTATCATCTCAATCTATAGCAAGAAAGATTGATCCAAATTCTGGGATTTCAACGCCTGAATATATCAGCTTGCTTGGCAAATTTCTCTCTATTCCAAATTCTAGCTATTTTGGTGTTTAGAATTGGATTAGATTGGATAATTTACTAAATTTAAGATATGTTGAAGGAGGAAATATAGGTAGATGTGAAGTATTTTTTACTTTTTAATCCTATCATTTTGTGGGAATTGCATGGGATAAGTTTTCTTGAATATTAGTAATCCATCTTAAGGATACCTTCAACTTGGACAACATTTCTTCATTTCTTCTTTCAATGTACCTTAAATATGATCAAATCCAAGCCAATTATAAGCACCAAACGAGCTTATATGTTATTTTACTTAAAATCAACTCTGACATGATTTTATATGTATAATGCAGGGGTACCTGGGTTTGCAGCATGGGTAGGAATTGAGGTGATATCGACCCAAAAGCAGGGTCCAATGTGTTCATTTCAGCCGCAGGGGCGTTGGCATGTATGCGGGCAGTTGGCCAATCTAAAAGGCTGCAGGTGGTAGGGAGCACCGGATAAGATGAGAAAGTAAGTACCGAAGTGTTTGATCGTCCATAACCAAGCTACTATGTTATGGGCCTCCAGTTTGGGCTCACTTGTCAGTTCATGGGCCAAGCATTACTATCCATAGGCATCTTGGTTTCCTATCAAATTGCTTGAGATGCATTGACGAACAAATTGTGTTTGCTTTTGTGAATGACCAATTAAATTACTTATTATCTTAGTACAAAAAATGATGCAACGCATGCATTTTTGGTAATCAACGTGACAAACCAATAAATATGAAGGTGATGCAAAGTTTGGAATCGGCGCTTCGGCCAAGTATGAATTAGAAAATCTAGAAAAGCTCAAAATCTTCCATGGAATTGATAAATTCTTGGAGAGTTTAGGATCTCTATTCACCAGCTGCAATATTGGAAAAGTAGTTAAGTGATAATAATATATAGGTTTAGGAGTAATTAATTAATCTATGAGAGTAGATTAATTAATTATAGGAATTGGTTCAACTGCCTCACGGATGTTGACCTATAGGGTGCAAATGGATTTACAAAACTAAAAGGGATTCTAAGGTTCTCATTGACAGATACAAAGCTAGGTTGGTTGCAAAAGGATTCACACAGCAGGCAGGAGTTGATTACAATGAGACATTTTCTCCAGTCTCTACAAAGGACTCTTTTAGAGTCATGATGGCTTTTGTAGTTCATTTCAATCTCTACCTCTATCAAATGGATGTAAAGACTACGTTCTTGAATGGAGACCTCTATGAAGAGATCTACATGTAGCAACCTGAGGGTTTCATTCAATAACGGAGAGAAGATCAGGTTTGCAAATTAAGGAAATCCATTTATGGATTGAGACAAGGTTCTAGACAATGGTATTTGAAATTTGATGAAGTGGTGAGGTCTCATGGTTTCAGTGAAAGCCCTATGGATGAATGTATATATATTAAAGCCAATGGGAGAAATTTTATTTTTCTCATACTTTTGGATGACATTCTCTTGGCAAGCAAAAATTTGACTTTACTACATGATACCAAAGTTTTGGATATGAAAAACCTTGGAGAAGCCTCTTATGTACTTGGTATTGAAATCAGCCGTGATAGGGAAAGAGGATTGCTTGGATTATCCCAAAAAGGTTACATAGAGAAGGTGTTGAGAAGATTTAATATGGAGAATTGTGCAGGAAGAGATGTGCCCTTCTCAAAAGGAGACAAACTGAGTATGGAACAATCACCTAAAACTGAACAAGAAAAATTAGAAATGGTTGACAAGCCCTATGCCTCACTTGTAAGAAGTTTGATGTATGCTCAAGTCTATACTAGACCAAACTTAGCTTTTGCAGTAAATGTTTTGGGGAGATTTCAGTCCAATCCAGGCCAAGCACATTGGGTGGCTGCAAAGAAAGTTTTAAGATATTTACAGAGAACCAAAAGTTACAATTTGGTTTATAGGCAAGAATCTGGAGTTAGTTGGTTATGCAGATGCAGATTTGGGAGGATGTGTGGATTCTTTGAAGTCTACTTCTGGTTATGTATTCATTTTTTGAGGAGGAGCTGTCTCGTGGAAGAGTGTGAAGCAAACACACTACAACCTCAACTATGTAGTATGAATACATTGCATGTTATGAAGCTGCAAGTCAGCTATTTGGCTCAAGAATCTTATCACAAGTTTGAGGGTTGTTGACTCAATTGAAAGACCAGTTCAGATTTGGAATAATAATAGTGTTGCAATGTTCTTCACCAAAAGCAACAAAAGATCATCATGCACTAGACATTTGAAGTTTAAATATCTATCAATTAGAGAAAATGTTAGGGATGGTCTTGTGAAGCTCGATCATACTGGTACACATTCCATGATTATTGATCCGTTAACTAAGGGTCTGCCAAATGGTGTGTTTCATGGACATGTTAGAAGCATGGGATTGGTGTCCAGTTTTGATAGGGAGGACTAGTAGGAGTCTGTTTTAGAATCTAGTCTTCATTTGGTAGCTTACATTTCTATTATTTAAAAACCTTGTTTGAGTTCCAGTTAAAGTGTAGTTTCTTATTATTTGATTATGTGTTTAATTTTGTTTAAACAAGTGATTTCAGTTGGTATCAAGTGTAGACAAGCTAGCCTCAATAACTACACTAGATATTACTCATGAAAGAGTTATTTTGGAAAGGGAGATCTTGTAATCTCAATTAGAAGTGAACTACATATGGTAATGACATATAAAACCTCTTTTTTTTTTTTTTTTGGTATATAAAGAAAAGTCATGTTCATCTTGTGTTCTAATCTTGACGGAAGCTTTATGTGGCTATGCAGATAGGTATATGTGATTATAAAGGTCCTGGATGTTTTATATTCAAGGCACCTTAATGATCTGATGCTTGTTTTCATAGTTGACCAAGAGCTTGTTTAGGAATACAATTTAATTGATTTCCATGGCTATAAAGTAGTCGAAACATGGTTTTGTTTATTATTGACTAAGTGAGAGAATGTAGGATTTTTATGTCTTAAATCTTACTCAAGTGGTCTGCTAATCAACATAGAGTTCCAAACCGATCTGGAGACTAGGAATTTGATTATAACTGGACTTATAAGTCTTGGAGAGAAGTGTTTCAGTTTGAGTCCAAGACTGCTAAGGTTCCTAATTCATAGTGGATTAGAACTCCTAATTCTAATGCAATAAGGAGAGGTTGAGGACTCCTTGATGGGCAAGGAGTTCCGACTAATGCATATAAAGACATAGTCCATGCTCAAATCGAATCACCTACACTCTAGAGAGCTCATACCCCATCTGTGAGAGAGTATACAGAAATCGATATTGAGGAGAAGTGTTGTGTGTCAAGTTGCTCTTTCGATCATTCCACTGGCTATAGAACAATGTAGTGTTCTCTTATATGCAATATATTTGGGTTACAGAAACTTGATTTGAGCACTAGAAGATGCAAATCGGGCAGGACATGTTTTACCCGGACACTGTTCATTGGACAAAAGAATTGAGCACTGGATTCCACATTTATCCAAATGATGCCAATTTTGGATATGTTGTAGTAGACATCCTAATGAACAAGTTTCATGATGGATGAAACTTTATTTGAGGATTGGAAGATGCAAATCGGGTCACTCCATTTGACTGCAGCAAAACATACTTAGCCATATTTTGGCCATTTTATGTTCATAGGACATTATCTTCCATTTTAGGCAAAAATTGGTACAAACATCTTCCCTACCAATGTTGCATTGCTCTGTTCTTTCTATCTCTCTCCTCATTTGAAGTGACATCAGGAGAGAGATAGGAAGAAAAGAGACAATGTAATGGGTTATCTTCTTTGAGACGAAGAGTAATAATCCCAAACAAACCATCAATTTTGATCGAAGAAGAAGAAGAAATTGTCATTGATGACCATAAAATAGAGGAAGACACAGAAGAGAGAAAAAAAAAGAAAAAAAAAGAGAGAAGACAATATAGAGTATAGACAGAGAGAGAAGCGCACTGAGAAGAGAAAGACCAGAAAATCGGAAGCAAATTGAAAGTGTCAAGCCACGAAGGGCTCTGATACCATCTGAACAAGAAGAAGAGTTCGAGGTTTAGGGATTTCAAGAGAATAAGGAAGAGAGGATGTAAAAAGGAATATAGCTTTGTAATTATGTATTTTTGATTTTCTAAATTGAATAACCAGAAGCTCTGCTTTAGTACGGTACTTACATCTCCTAATATAACCACACACACACACACACACACACACAAAAAAAAAAAAAAAAACTTCAACAAATACATCTAACTCTCACTAACAAACTTAACAGAGAGCACGTGAGCTGCACATGATTAACTAACAGTTTCTTAACTAAACTCATAGTTAACACTGTTCACCACCCTTTCTAGCCCAACACCAACCCCAGTCCCAACCTTCTTTATGTCCCTCTCTCTCTCTATGGCATCGACTCAGTGAACACCAAAACCCAACCCAATTCTCTTGCGTCGGCTAGTGACGGGCACCCTTTCCTCTCTTTGTCCCCTTCTCCTCCCAGCTCCCCATCCCTATCAGTTGATTTTTTTTTTTGTCTGATCGATATTCATTTTATAAGAGTTCTGAATTATTATTAGTATACATGGTATCAGGGGCGGAACCACACTAAGGGCTACAGTGGATTGTAGTCCAGTGTGGTTTTTTAAGAAAAAAAAATATAAAACTTATATATATATTTAACTTATTTTCAGTATTAGCCCAGTCAGTGACTGTACAGATTACCTTATTTCCATTTTCAACATTTAAGTAAATGTCTTTGTCATTTTACTTTTATTTATTTTTATATTACTCCATTTACTTAAGTTTACAATGTAAACAATGAAGTATCCCTCATTTGGATTCAAATAAAAATACTAGAAAATCAAATTCCCACTAAATCAAAATATGAAAAATCGGTTTTAGTGCAAAATACGATTTAGGCTAAAAATAATGGCTCATTAAGTCAATATATACTTCATACTAAAATCCCATAAAATCAAGTTTTCTTATTTGATGTGTAAGGAATAAAAGCCGCCAAAAATTATCTTAAGAAAATGATTATTTCGAAAACCCATTTTTCATACTTAGTCAATATTTTTACATAAAATAACTTTTCATCTATAATATGAATGCATGAAAGAACCTAAGATCAATCTAGGTAAAAAAATCTTAGATGTTCAATCCACTATGGTGTTAAACCCTATTTGGTTTATGTTAAAACTTATTGAAAATTAGTCTATGGAGCTATGAACTAGCTTGGTTTATATGATTTAATGTTTACTTTTATTTCTAGAAAGACTATAGAAATTGTAAGTACCAAAAAAAAATAATCACTAAATTTTAAAGCTAATAACTTTAGCTAGCCCACCCGTTGAAAAATTTCTGGTTCCGCCCTTGCATGGTATTGATGTGATGATAAAATGTTATGCTTGAAACTAGAAGTCAATTGACAGATAGCATCCATATATAAAGAGTAAGCTAAATCGGTGCTGCTCAATATTCACACTGAAAAAGCTAAGTCCCACTTCATCCTTATAGATATCTTGATGTGAAAACATGATAAAGTCTTGCATTAGGGATTATGAGGTGTGACGGAGAGAGAGAGAGAGGGACGAAGAGATGGAGGGGGTGTCATCGGCACGAGCCGAAGCCAGAGAACTGGTTTTGGTGTTTCGCCACCGAGCCGACTCTAGAGAGAGAGAGAGAGAGAGAGAAGAAGGGTTGGGGCTGGGGTTGGTGTGGGACGAGAGGTGGTGAACAGGGGGCACTGGGTTTGTTGGACGGGAGAGGTTGGGTTTTTTTTAAGTTTCTTTTTAAGGAGATTTTATTAGCACCCCATTATTTGCTTTTGCACCTTATACTAATTTTAAATATGAATAACCTATTTTACCTCTTTACATAATTACAATTAAGGACAAAAAAATTTAAAATTTAAAATTTAAATTGCTTACTACATCCCACATATGTTCCTACAACCCTATTTTGACTTTTTTCCCAAACCATGATGTACCTACAACTCTAACGAGATTTATACGTTTATGTTGGTGAAAAAATATCTTGTATTTATTCATGAATGGTGAGATTGAAGTTAGAGAGGCTTCAAATGAGGTATGAGTTTATTTTTTATTTAAAAAATTATGTTATTTTATCATTTTATATATAAAAAAAATTAAGAACAGGTTGGTTAGTGAGTGGGTTCCACAATAGACACGTCAACATTTAATGTCTGATTAAACGGTTAACTTAATGGAAAATTTAAATTGGTCAAATTTGAAAATTATAAGGTGTAAAATAATGAAATTGAAACTCAGGAACTCATATTGAGAGAATGACCCCTAAATCCTAAACCCCCAAACTTTAAGTGTGTTTTGATATTAGCCCTTAAAATAATAATGTGGCATGAATTAGTTGGATTAACTATGTTTGGTATTAGTTGTGTGTTAATTCGGTAGTGGCTATTATATAAAGCTACCTTTTATCTTAATTTTGTATCAAGTTAGGAACATCATCATTATCTAAAATGATCAAAGGACAAGTAGTTTCTCTCTTACCTATTATTACTCCACATAACCGTGTCCACTACTAAAAATATTAATCTTGTATTTTTTTTTTTTGTGGTCTGAAAAATATTAATCTTGTACCCATCACCTTTTAGCTCCATTTCATTTGTACATAAAGGTGACTGTGTACCCCACTAATTGGCAAGTCTCTCACTGTATATGATATATCAAACATTCAACTCCCAGGACTTTAGTGTGTATAGTAAAATACGATATGGAAAAAATGCAACTATAAAATTATTGGCTATAAAACTATAAAATTATTGTGTGTATGTACATGTATAACACACATACACTATATATAAAAGGAAGAGGCCGGAAGGCATTTTTAAGACACACAACACAGTCCAGTCCACAGTGAGAGAGAGAGAGAGAGAGAGAGAGAGAGAGAGATGGCAGTAGTTGAAAGCAGAGAATGGTACTTGGCCTCTTATGCACCTGAAGGTGTTCCAACTTCGGATCATCTCAAGCTCCGGACTGTCAAGCTCTCACTGGATTCGATCCCCGAACAACATGTCGTTCTTGAGACCCTCTTCATCTCCGTAGAACCCTATTTGCGCAGCAGGATCACTGGCCGAGAAGACGGGCTATACGCTCCTCAGTTCAACCTTAATGAGGTTCAGTTCATATCACATATTTTACAACATACATACTTTCAACATTGATGTCAAAATTACATCTCAGGACTATAATCTATATGTGTAGGTACTTTCAACATTTGGAGTCGGAAGGGTAATTCGGTCAAAAGACAGTGACTATGTTGAAGGAGACATAGTGATCAGCCCCTTCACACCCTTTGCTGAATATGGCGTGGTGACATCCCACTTGTTAACAAGAAAGGTTGATCCAAACGATGGGATTCCATTGCCTGAATATATCAGTCTGCTAGGCAATTCTATTTCTTTATCTCTGTTTCCTTTTTCTTTTTTCCTGTTTTTTGAGAAATACTTCCCAACCTACATTGCATTGCTCCATTCTTTCTATCTCTTTCCTCATTTGAAGTGACATCAAGAGAGAGATAAGAAGAAAAGCGACAATGCAACGGGATTAGGTAAGTTTTTCTCCTCTTTTTATTTATTTATTATTATCTCCAATTCAAATCCCATTAATTGATTTTACTTAAATTAATTGATTCAGCAAAGACCAAATTAATTATGACGGATTATATGTAAATTTGTGGTTAATGATGGTGTGTGTATATTATAGGGGTACCTGGATTTGCAGCTTGGGTAGGAATTGAGGTGATAGCAGACCCAAAACCAGGGTCGAATGTGTTCATATCAGCTGCAGCTGGGGCTGTTGGAATGTATGCAGGACAGTTGGCCAAGCTTAGGGGAGGCAGGGTCATTGGAAGCACCGGATCAGATGAGAAAGTAAGTGTTTAGGTTCCCCAGCAAACAAGAAAATATATACTTTATTGATATTTTTTAGTCCTACTATAAATCTTTTCCTGCACCAATCATCAATGTTAAGAGGTTTATGATCCATGACTGAACATTAATTTACACAGTCTTTAACTAATCAAATGATAATTTGTTGCTCTGATTGTTGATAATTTGTGGGTTCTTCATTAGGTGAGGCTCCTCAAGGAGGAATTTGGATACGATGACGCATTCAACTACCACACACAGACAGATTTTGATGTTGCTTTAAGCAAGTAATTATTATGTTTGGCTAATAAATAAGTTAGCATTATATATGAGTTTGAGAAGCTAGCATGCATCATGGAATATTTGTTTGCAAATTATACAGCTACTTTCCCAATGGAATTGATGTGTACCTTGACAATGTTGGCGGTAAAATGCTTGAGGCAGTTCTCAACCATGTCAACAAGAATGCAAAGATCCCTCTTTGTGGCATGATATCTGGCTACAATAAGGTAAATGGTATATACTACTATTTGTCTTCTTATCACTTATACATACACACGCAAAACCTTATTTAAGGGACACTCTTGTAAGGCTCATCGTGCATTGTATTTTGATGATCATAATCGTATATTTTCTAAGTTTTCACATATTTGTATAAGCATGACCTAAGTTCACATGCATAAAAAGACGTGTTGTATTGACAATTTTACATATCCACATATGTATTTGTCTGTTCCTCAAATGCTGATAAGCTCACATGTATTTTTGTGCAGGTTTGGACTGAGAGAGAGGGGGTGAGAAATCTGCTGAATTTGATCGGCAAGGAGGTGAATATGCAAGGGTTCATGGTGGGTTCATACTTGCATCGTTTTGGGGATTTTGCAAAGGAGATGGAGAGCCACCTAAAGCAAGGCAAGATTGGTTCTAAGCTCAAGATCTTCCATGGAATTGAAACATTCTTGGAGAGCTTAGGATCCCTCTTCACCAGCTCTAATGTTGGAAAAGTAATAGTCCAAGTCAAGTAATAATATATAGGTAGGTTGAAGTGAATCTATGTCATGGGACTTCTATGCAATATGTTAAATGCTTCATCAGAGCTCTCTTATTCAGACCTACCATACCTGAATTTTCTTTTCAGTCATAATTAAGGTGATTTCTTGTTGAGAGTGCTATGGTTCCATCAAATTGAAGTTTATTTAAAAATTTCTAATGAGTTATAAGACGACATACATTACGAATTAGTAGAGAGCATTTATTCTCATATTCAAAGTCAGATCTCAAATCTCCTCTTTTTTAGCCTCAATACTTGTACTAAAACTATAAGTAAGTTGTCTATCAAATTTTGTTCGACTAATTGACTCAGTCACTCAAGTCTTATCGTACTGCCAAACTCAGTAAAAGGTGATGCGAAGCTAGACATCTGAGAGAGATCAAACAATGGGTGGGTGAAGAGATGAGAGTATTGGAAAGCAAAGAATGGTACATCGCGTCTTATGCACCTCAAGGTGTTCCAAATTCTGATCATCTCAAGATTCGTACTGCCAAACTCTCACTAGCTCTTAATTCGATCCCCAAATGGCATGCCGTTCTTTTGACCCTCTTCCTCTCCGTTGATCCATACTTACGCAGCAGAATGACTGGCCTAGAAGATGGCCTATACTTGCCCCAGTTCAACCTTTACAAGGTTCACGTATTCAGTGTTGAACATTGAGATCAAATTACTGTTGAGATTAAATGGTTATTGTCTTTGCATGATATTACAGGTTATTATAGCATTTGGGGTTGGAAGGGTAATTAAGTCAAACAATACCAACTACAGTGAAGGTGACATAGTAGCAGCCCTGCCACACCTTTGGCTGAATATTGCGTGGTATCATCCCAATCTATAGTAAGAAAGATTGATCCACATTATGGGATTTCAACGCCTGAGTATATCAGCTTGTTAGGCAAACTTCTCTCCTAATTTATCTCTGTTTCTTTTCGCAATTCCAAATTCTAGCTCGTTTGGTGCATAGAAATGAATAAGCTAGATTGGAGAAATCACTAAATTTAAATATGTTAATATGTGAACCTCATTAAGGTTGAACTGGGGGAAGTATAGGCCGTCTTCTCGGCCAGTCATTCTGCTGCGTAAGTATGGATCAACGGAGAGGAAGAGGGTCTCAAGAACGGCATGCCATTCGGGGATCGAATTAAGAGCTAGTGAGAGTTTGGCAGTACGAATCTTGAGATGATCAGAATTTGGAACACCTTGAGGTGCATAAGACGCAATGTACCATTCTCTGCTTTCCAATACTCTCATCTCTTCACCCACACCACCCATTGTCTGATCTCTCTCAAATGTCTAGCTTCGCATCACCTTTTTACTGAGTTTGGCAGTACGATAAGAATTTAGTGACTGAGTCAATTAGTCGAACAAAATTTGATAGACAACTTACTTATAGTTTTAGTACAAGTATTGAGGCTAAAAAAGAGGAGAGATTTGAGATCTAGCTTTGAATACGAGAATAAATGCTCTCTATTAATTCATAACGTATGTCTTCTTATAACTCATAAGAAATTTTTAAATAAACTTCAATTTGATGGAACCATAACACTCTCAACAAGAAATCATCTTAATTATGACTCAAAAGAAAATTTAGGTCTGGTAGGTCTGAATAAGAGAGCTCTGACGAAGCATTTAACATATTGCATAGAAGTCCCATGACATAGATAATTAGATTCACTTCAACCTACCTATATATTATTTACTTGACTTGGACTATTACTTTTCCAACATTAGAGCTGGTGAAGAGGGATCCTAAACTCTCCAAGAATGTTTCAATTCCATGGAAGATCTTGAGCTTAGAACCAATCTTGCCTTGCTTTAGGTGGCTCTCCATCTCCTTTGCAAAATCCCCAAAACGATGCAAGTATGAACCCACCATGAACCCTTGCATATTCACCTCCTTGCCGATCAAATTCAGCAGATTTCTCACCCCCTCTCTCTCAGTCCAAACCTGCACAAAAATACATGTGAGCTTATTAGCATTTGAGGAACAGACAAATACATATGTGGATATGTAAAATTGTCAATACAACGCGTCTTTTTATGCATGTGAACTTAGGTCATGCTTATATAAATATGTGAAAACTTAGAAAATAGACGATTTTGATCATCAAAATACAATGCACGATGAGCCTTACAAGAGTGCCCCTTAAATAAGGTTTTGCGTGTGTATGTATAAGTGATAAGAAGACAAATAGTAGTATATACCATTTACCTTATTGTAGTCAGATATCATGCCACAAAGAGGGATCTTTGCATTCTTGTTGACATGGTTGAGAACTGCCTCAAGCATTTTACCGCCAACATTGTCAAGGTACACATCAATTCCATTGGGAAAGTAGCTGTATAATTTGCAAACAAATATTCCATGATGCATGCTAGCTTCTCAAACTCATATATAATGCTAACTTATTTATTAGCCAAACAATAATTACTTGCTTAAAGCAGCATCAAAATCTGTCTGTGTGTGGTAGTTGAATGCGTCATCGTATCCGAATTCCTCCTTGAGGAGCCTCACCTAATGAAGAACCCACAAATTATCAACAATCAGAGCAACAAATTATTGTACCATAAAACTGTAGTTTGATTTGATTCTTTGTAAGGCCAACAATGTCTCTCTTTGGAAGCGACCTCATCACGAGGTGTCAATTTATATTTTCTTATTTGTTTTATATTCATCACAAGTCATCTGTTTAATTGTTAGGTGACCAAATTAATAATTGAGAGTTCTGCAATGACTTTTTTACAACCTTTCTCTTTCATTTGATTAGTTAAATGGCGAAAAACCGAATAAAGCGTCAGAAGATCAAAAAAGGTTGTCAATAATTCTCCATTATCATTTGATTAGTTAAAGACTTTGTTCAGTTAAACCTCTTAACATTGATGATTGGTGCAGGAAAAGATTTATACAAATTTATAAATAAATCCAATCCTAGACATGTATTTATAAAAAAAAAAACTCAAACATTATTTAAACATAGAAATACACCCAAAATCAACCCCAAAATCAACAATTGTATATTTTTTTGGTGTGTTTATAAAAGGTTTTTTAGGTTTTAGACATAAAAAAAATTTCATTTTTGGAAAAAGCCAAAGCTTTTTCAAAAAAGACAAAAAAACCACTCAACTTTCAAATCAAAGACATGCAAATGTATTGGATTCCTTAGGAAATCTAAAAATAAATAAAGGCATTTTTGTCCATTTTTGCTTCTTTTAAAATTTTTCTCTCTCTTTTTGCTTTTTCCAAAATGTCCCGTTTATAAATGGGTTTTGAGTGTGTGTAATAATGGGTTTTGGGTGTGTTTATAAAGTGTTTTGGGTGTTGGGTTTTTTTTATAATTTCAGCTCCCATTTTGGACGTTTTAGTGAAACTCCCAAAGATTTATAGTAGGACTGAAAAATATCAATAAAGTATATATTTTCGTGTTTGCTGGGGAATCTAAACACTTACTTTCTCATCTGATCCGGTGCTTCCAATGACCCTGCATCCCCTACGCTTGGCCAACTGTCCTGCATACATTCCAACAGCCCCAGCTGCAGCTGATATGAACACATTCGACCCTGGTTTTGGGTCTGCTATCACCTCAATTCCTACCCATGCTGCAAACCCAGGTACCCCTATAGTATACACACACCATCATTAACCACAAATTTACATATAATCACGTCATAATTAATTTGGTCTTTGCTGAATCAATTAATTTAAGTAAAATCAATTAATGGGGTTTGAATTGGAGATAATAATAAAAAAAGAGGAGAAAAACTTACCTAATCCCGTTGCATTGTCGCTTTTCTTCCAATCTCTCTCTTGATGTCACTTCAAATGAGGAGAGAGATAGAAAAAACGGAGCAATGCAATGTAGGTTGGGAAGTATTTCTCAGAAAACAGGAAAAAAGAAAAAGGAAACAGAGATAAAGAAAGAGAATTGCCTAGCAGACTGATATATTCAGGCAATGGAATCCCATCGTTTGGATCAACCTTTCTTGTTAACAAGTGGGATGGCACCACGCCATATTCAGCAAAGGGTGTGAAGGGGCTGACCACTATGTCTCCTTCAACATAGTCACTGTCTTTTGACCGAATTACCCTTCCGACTCCAAATGTTGAAAGTACCTACACATATAGATTATAGTCCTGAGATGTAATTTTGACATCAATGTTGAAAGTATGTATGTGTTTGTAAAATATGTGATATGAACTGAACCTCATTAAGGTTGAACTGAGGAGCGTATAGCCCGTCTTCTCGGCCAGTGATCCTGCTGCGCAAATAGGGTTCTACGGAGATGAAGAGGGTCTCAAGAACGACATGTCGTTCGGGGATCGAATCCGGTGAGAACGTGACAGTCCGGAGCTTGAGATGATCCGAAGTTGGAACACCTTCAGGTGCATAAGAGGCCAAGTACCATTCTCTGATTTCAACTACTGCCATCTCTCTCTCTCTCTCTCTCTCTCTCTGTACTGGACTGTGTTGTGTTTGTCTTACAAATGCCTGCCGGCCTCTTCCTTTCATATATATTATTAGTGTGTGTGTTACACATGTACACATATTTTTTCGAATAATTTTATTTGTTTTTTTCCCGTCTCGTATTTTACTATATACACTAGAGTCCTGGAAGTTGAATATATATCATATACAGTGAGACATGTCTGTTTTTTTTTTGGTCGAAGAGACATGTCGATTAGGTGGAAACGAATTAAATTTAATGTACAGAATCACCTTCTGTGGTGTATATGCATTGGCATTGCCAAGATAGGTCTGTGGTAGGTAATGTTTGTCATTACCTTTATGTACGGATGAAATACAAATTAAATGGAGCTAAAAGGGAAGAGGGAGGTTGAATTTTTTAAAGTTTTGAATGTGGGAAACTTTTTACTCTGTTTTAGTATTCTGGACGTAAGGCCATCTCCAACCTTTAGACTCAAATCCAAAATATCCCCTCAAACCTCTCCCAACTCAAGAAAATGAAGGATCCAAAATTTGGAAAAACTCAAATTTGGACCCAAATATGGGTCAAAGTATTACATGAACCCAATACTATTCACTGGACCCCATGCTGAGGTGGCAGAGTCCATGTGCTTCTGAAAAATGGTGGGATCCGAGCTACTTACATGGTTTGATGGGCTTGTTTGTGGCATGGGCCACGTGTCGGTACTAGGTGAGAGAGCCGTTGGGCTTTGGCTGTCTCCTTTTTGGAAAAAAAAAAAATCAAATAGTATCGATTGGGCCAACATGCTGGCTGTGTTTCATTTATGTTGTGTTTTTTTTTATATGTTGTGTGTTTACTTTTGAAATAAAATTAAATTTATGGAATTTCAAATTTTAAAGGTCAATTTGTTCAAAAAATTAAATTATGATGTTATTTAAAAAGATTAAATGAAGAAAAGTTATCCATTAAAAAAAAATAGACTTAAACATTTTTAAATAATTTAATAAAGTTGCGGACTTAAAATTTGAATCCAGAGGGTTGGAAGAAAAAATTATTTGAGTCCGAGCAAAACTCCAAATAGTTACTTTTTGGAAGGGGAAAATTTGAATTTAGCCCCTCATAAGTTGGAGAAGACCTAAGAAAAGATGCTTAATAAACTTCAAACTGGAGGAATCAAAATTCTTCTCATAACAAACAAAGATCGAAAAAGAAATGAATCGAAAAAAATAAGAAGCGCTAGAAGGAGGGCTCGAACCTCCGACCTTGTGGTTAACAGCCACACGCTCTAGCCAACTGAGCTATTCCAGCTTCTTGTTCACATCACTGTTCAAATCAATTATAAGGTAAACCCAAAGAAAGCGAGCTCTGTTATAGAAGCGTTTTCAAAAAATTTACCATAAGTGTCACCACAATTAATATGAAGATATGAATCAATTAATTAAAATTAACATGTGTGCCATAATCCCCAAAAATCTGCAACGTAATTTCTCAGAAACAAGTCGAGCTTTCTTGCTGTATATAAAAGGTATGAAAATATGAGTGAGCAACACCAATTACTCGTAGCTTAAGGGCCATTGCCAGTCCTGACAAGTCACACAACTTCTCTGCGCTTTTGTTCTCACATCATCAAGGTACTGTCACTCTCTCTCTCTCTCTGTATGTGGTTGTGTTTTGTGGGTTTTCTCCATTGCAACCAAAAGATGAGGGTTGCAGCATAAATAGATAGATAGACAGATAGATAGAGGCCTATATGCTGTCAAAACTGGTATACTTGTTTGGAGTTCTGTATGTTTCAAATCCATCCCTATTTTCCTGTCAAAGAAAACTAGTTGTCATATTTGGTACTATACATCATACATGACATGTTGTATAGAAGTTTAGTTTCTGATTATATGTACAAAATTTCGAATGTTGTGGTGACCACATTGACTTTCACACGTCTAAACTGAGATTTCTCTCAACTAACAAAAATTGCAAGGACTATGGAATTCTTTGATGAACTTGCCACCTGGGCTGAAGAAACTATTGCCCATCACGAACCGGCTCCGGAACAACAATATGAATACCATCAAGAGTATGAACCATATCAGGAACCACAACAATATCAGGAACCAGAACCCTATCATGAACCTGAACCCGAACAAGAACAGAATGATGAGCAGGCTGCAGAAGAGGAAGCAGAACAGAATGAAGAGCAGCCTGCGGGAGAGGGAGAGAAAGAAGAAGGGAGGAGAAGCAGCAATAGCAAGAAGCATGTGAAAAGTGTAGTAGCAGCAGCATCAGCAGCAGCATTAGGACTTGGAAAAGCCAAGGTGGGTGCTGAGAAGGCCAAGGCAAAGATCAAGGGTAAAATCAATTGGGTCAAAGATAAGTGCCACCACAATGACAATGTCTCCAAGTGACCTAATATATATGTCCATCTTTACAAGCTGATGAAGAGCGTGGGGTGTAGCTGGTTCCAAGTGCAGTAATTTGTTTTCCTTTTTGCCAAAAATAATGATTATTAGATGGATGAAACTCGTTTTCATTGAAAGTTTGATTCAAGCTTGGTTTACATTAACATTTCAATTGATTCGAATTCAACTGTCATTGTTAGTTTAGCATTGCATCTATGTTTTATAATTTGGACACAAATTCGTCACTCGATTTTGATTTACTCATAACTCCTAATGCCTTGTTTTCCACAACATCTCACGATTCACATGTATACTCATAAACAAACTTCCAAATTTGATTTGTTACTATTTTTATCAATCATAAATCAGAAAAGTGAAAATATGGACGAGAATGAATGAGTATGAAATCAACTATTCCCCTAATCAATTTAATCCCTTGATTTTCAATTATTGAATTACGAATTTTAATGTGAATGTCTCTAATATCCATATAAACACAATACTGCTTTTATTCCCAATGTTACAAAAGAGTCAAGTTACTTTAATCTATTCTAAACCATGGAAGGGAGATTCAAAGTTACTTTAATCTATTCTAAACTACGGAAAGGGGATTCGAACTCAGGTGCATAATCAAAAGCACATAAAAAGGTGGTGATTAGATGTGAATTTCAGGTTTTAGTGAAGGTAGAAACAATATCTTTATCGTTCAATGGGAATTTGTCCCAAGATTAAGAAAGGAACAGGGGACAGTGAATTAATGATCATAAAAGGGCAGCCTCACGAAGAATTAGGGCAGTAATTTTATTTTCTTCAAACTAAATTTCATTTTCATTTTTGTTGAAGAGTTAAATTGGATGGCAAGTTTTGCAAAGAAAAGAAAAAAAGCTTACGAGTGAATTGGGGATCTAATTACGAACACACAAAAACGCACACATTGTCATCTACTTACAGAACATAAAGGGTCATCAATCCAAAACCAAGAACATGTCTCAGCAAGTGCATCATCAAACTACTGGACAGAAAGATAATTTACAACTCCTTGAACTTGTTTTATTGTTCTGAGTTTTCAGAATGTCCCAAATGTGTTCTCCCCGCTGTAGGTCATGTAAAGGAAACCGTCTTCATCCTTATTTTCCTCGTAAATTGCAGACAGCATAGCCGCTGCAACAAAACAACAAAGTTACCTGATTATACTGTCTTAAAATATCATATATCAGTATTGGAAAAGAAGAAAAAAAACCACAATAGAGGATTTTATCTCACCTGTGGGTGGTAAAATATTCTTAACAAAAATGAAAATAGCCTTCTCAGGACCGAGCTTGATCCTTTTCCGAACCACATACACGAACTGGCCAACAGTCAGATCAGCAGGCACCAGGTATCTGCATTCAAGCAAACCCGGAACAAATAATTTTATTACTTGTTATGCCAAAAATTCAAAACATCTGGGAGTAACACAGGACCCTATAGATCCGCAACCATTTTCAAATTCATACTTCAAACTTTAAATAGCTTGTAGTTACTACACAGTTATGACTACAAGAACCCACGAAGGGTGGACATGGCAAATGATCACTTGGACTAATTAGAGCGCAAAAACATCAATGTAACAGACAAAATTAGCGCTATGTCTACGATATCCAGACTCCAGAGATGTCACAGATAGAAGCAAAGAAGAAAGCTGTTGTTAAAATGTATACGACATGAATAAGAAATGACTCACTTTTTCTTGTCAATTTCTGGCACGTCACTCTTCTCAGCCCTTTCCACGACCACCTGCAGCAGTCAATGAGTTACAGACCAAAATAGAAGAGAAACACACACAACTGCAATGACAACAAATAACAATCATACTGGAATTCTGTCAGGATACTTCTCTCTTATGCGAGCAGCTTCTGCTTGTCTCCTTTCTGGCATGTACGAAGAGACGAACTTTAAACTTCAATACGGATTAAGAGATAATTGTTTCTTAAAAGAAGTTAAATAAGTATTTAAGAAATGGAACTTGACCATAAATAAACAATCTACTCGATTGGCAATACAACGGTTCTTTCCCTAATTACTATGTAAAACTACATATACCTTAAAGAACAACATTCAAAAGAAAAGACTAAGCATGATAAGACATAATAATCAACAATTTCTAAATAGAACTTGTGACGGTTTAATTTCGCTTTTTCGACAATTTCTCAGCTACCAAATCATATACACCAAAATTCAGTGACCATGTATTTCTACATAGAACTTGTAACTCTTTCCTATATTTATTTATATTCATGGGCAGCCAAAGCATATAACAAACGTAATAGGCTCAAGAACAAAAATCAACTGCTGCGATTAAAACCCAGATGGGAAAATAGAAAATTCCAGGGTACTTGGATTTTGCCTTGCAGGTTTCAAGAGCTTCATACGAACACTACAAAATTCAACACTACAATTCTATACCTAATTTATTATTTAAGTTATCCTGCAACCACAAGAAATTAGGGATTGAAAGATAAAAACTTTCGGGTGATTTAGGCAGAATTTCCACAGAAGCACAATGTTACAAATATAGGGCCCCTAATCATCAACAACAATTCTGAAACTAAAGGAAAAACGAAATAATAGAACGAAATTCTTTTGAAAAATTTCTTCTAAAATAGAAAACGAACCGAGAGGGTGCTCCATCTTGAACGCGCTTTTGGCCATGGGAACGATTCTGCAATCCCCAAAATATCGACGAACAAGAGCAGTAGGGTTTTAATAAGTGGTGAGATCAATTAAATAAAAAATTTAATAATCAATTGAAATTTATTGGTTACCAAATTGGAGAGAGATCAATGGGTGAGCAAGCCTCCCAACCTAAAGCGTGTGCAATAACTATAAACCAAAGATTTTTTTTTTTTTTTTTATAATCTTCTTTCAACGAACAGAACAGTAAGTTTTTTCTATTTATTACTTTTTAGTTTTATCAGAATGTTACGAAAGAGTTAAAAATAGTATTACTATATATATACATGAGATGAATCAACACACTGTTGGTAACAGAATAACATGACTTATAAACAGTTGCAAAGGAACGAACACTCGTAGAGTAACAACTTAAAACAGTTGCAAAGGAACAACACTGACAAAATAACATATAATCAAGTCACATAACTCATGTATGCATAATATGTATTAATATCTATGTTACTCCAGTTCACATACTACACGTGATCATTCATTCAATCAACTTCACATATTTATTTGGTAGTATTATTCGTTCCCGCATTTTAGTAAATTTAGATTTTCTTTTAAAATTCAAAACTAAATAAAGAGCAAATTTGTCCATTTTGGCTTCTTTTACAAAATTTCTCTCTCCTTTGGATTTTTCCAACGTCTCCCTTTCGTTTTAGAAAAACTTCACATATTTGAAAATTGTCCTAGGAAAAAAAGAATTTTAATGATTTTTCTAGAAAAGAAAAGGGGAAACTATTGGGCCAATACAGATATGGTGAGTAACTGACTCATTGAGGTCCAGTACCTGATTACAATTGGATCAGTAATCGGCCGCATCTTATGAAAGCTCATATATACTCCACGAGAACTTGTTCCGCACTTCAAATGGCATAGCCCCATTACAAGAAATAAAATCTATACAAAATCTAGGACATCTTTACCAATTCTCATCCAACCCTCATGGTATATATAAAAGACATGATCTATTATGTCAAGAATAGATAGGAAATGTGATGCACAATGATACATCTCATCACAATCTCAATTTTAAAATGACATGATATATCTCACTCTTGTATTAATGTTCGATCACATCATAACAAATCCCATCTACTCATTTTGAATACTCCACAACGTCATTGACACTCAAATGGCATGAACTCGTTAGAGGGAAGCATACCAAATATGCTTAAAATTAATTAATTAATTATCAATGCAAAATTCATGCAAATTTGAGATTGGATCGAGAGTTAATTGTGATCATTAAAGGAGACCCACTTATTATATATGATAGGTGTAGATGTGGAATGGGATTTGCAATGACAGGTCAAGATGGAGTTGGGTAGGTTTGTCAATCGTATCATCACTATCTCAATATTAAAATCTTAGGTATTCCGCAACATAACTCATCACAATCGACACATCTTGACTTGATAGGATGTGGTATATATATAGACACGTTAAGTTATGATGTGGTATATATATCGACAACCTACCCAACTTCATCACTATGTCAATCGTTTCATCGATTTTGAATGAAATTTAACTAAGATTTTAATATTAGTTGAATCTCAGTCATCAAATGTAATAAAATTAAAAAAGCCAACTTATTATTATGTCAAGTACAAACATGGAGTTAATGACACATTAAGATGGGGATGTGATGTGAAGTGACACGTTAATATTGAATGTGGTATATACATACATGTTAAGATGGAATGTTATATATATAGACACGTTAAGATAGGATTTGGTATATATACTGACACGTTAAGGTGGAATGCGGTATGTAATGACACGTTAAGATGAAATGTTATATATATAGACACGTTAAGATAGGATTTGGTATATATACTGACACGTTAAGGTGGAATGCAGTATGTAATGACACGTTAAGATGGAATGTGGTGTGAAATAACACGTTAAGATGGAGAATGTTAAGATAGAATGTGGCATATACCAACACGTTAAGATAGAATGTAGTATATAATAACACGTTGAGATGGAATTGGTGATATCTCTCAACTGCATCACAACAAAACCTCCATCGTATCTTATCAAATCCCATATACTCATCTAGAGTACTCCACAACGTCATCCACTCTCCAAACGTCACCAACTCGTTACATAAAACATGCAAAATATAACTCCCCCTGCCTCAAGAAATCTTCATAACATAGACAGAAGCAGTGATGGATGGACATCTGAGATTGAGATGCATACTGGTATGCAAACAATTTGTGGTAGACTGGTTTCGGAATCGCAGAAGTGGATCGCAAAAGACATTGTTATAGAATTGAATTTACAAAAGTTACTTAAAAGGGTATGTTGATCTTTTCACCTTTAATTTTTAATTAAAATCAGCTTCTTTTTATAAGGTTTGTTTTCAAAAGAAATCCTTGTTTGCAACTCATGTTGTTCATCCTCGTTTGCAAATTGCAACAAACCCGAAGCTAATTAAGAAGTTTCAAGGTCAGAGAAATCATTACTTTGTCTAATTTGTCTACACTCAATATTTATTTGTTATTATTTTATTTTTTTGGGGTGGCGCTTCTGGATCTTAAAAAGTTGACAGGGGCAACTCATCTTCATCAATCTTTTGGCAAGTCCTTTCCTTGCAAAGTTGCCCATAAATCTTTCCACATTGTGGACAACTTTTTCCCATCTCTGACCTCTCACCTATACAATTTTGGGGTCTCACTACAAAGCCCATAGAAATAGAGTCCTTGATCAAATGATGGCAATTTGACAATTAGAATTAGGTCTGCAGCTAAACAAAACGTATGGCACGTTTACATGTATAGGACTAGTAGGCGTCTAGGCAGCTCTGCCTTGTTTGGCCTACAAAGTTCATTAATGCACACATTGCATTGCAGAGAGGGAGAGGGAGAGGGAGAGGGAGAGAGATACCTTTTTCCTAAAGAATTGCAGGCAAATAACATTTGAAAACACTAAAAAAATATGCATTTGTAGGGAAAGAGTTTGAATTGAATCACACAACCTATTACCTACGAAGTGTTGCTAATAGATAGAGAGGTTCATGGGATGGGAGATGTAATGGTAAAAGGTACAACACATAACCAAACCAAACCAAAAGCTCCAAAACAAAACAAAGGTTCTCTCCGTTTGATAAAACATAACATAAATGCGGATTGAACAGAACGAACATCTCTCTTCCCCTACCCCATCATCCATAAATGCACACATTTAAAGCCCCAGATTTGTGTCCGTGAACTTTTTTTTTTCCCGATTCTTGTACCTGGTTTTAAATTAATATTCTCAACTTCCTTTGTTGTGAGGTGGTTGGAAATTTTAATGCAACTTCTTCAATGCTACCACACCACTAGTGGCCAAGCCATCTCTCTTTGTTGGGCATTACCTTCTTAAAGAGACGTTCACCTCTCTCTCTCTCTGCTGCTCTGCATTATTAATACGTTCATGTTGTTCTCCACCACCCCATGCCCATTTCCAAATTGCCTTCTTTCTCTCCTTTTTTTCCCTCATTTATTTGTTTTTGATAACCCAAATAAACCTTGTTGGAGTCTACTTCGATAGTTTTGTTTGTGATATATAATCTAGCCTGATACGGTTTGGAAGTGACCATTTGCTCTGTTCCTTCCAAACCATGTATTTCATTTCATTTCTGCTTGCAGTCTTTTCTTTTTCTCTCCGTATTTTGTTTTGTTAGGATAAAAACGAAAAGGGTTTGTTTTGTAGCTTATTTTGTGAAAAGATATTTGCTTTTTGTTCTTTTTTTGCCATCCAATTGAACCTTGTTGCTACACTTTGTTTGATTTATGGCATATAATCTAAGCTTGATATGGTTTGGAAGTGATCGTTTCTTCTGTTTCCTTCCAAAACCATAGACTTCATTTCACTTCTGCTTACAACATTTTATTTTTTCTCTCTGTCTTTTGCTTTGTTTGTGTAAAGATGAAAAGGGTTTGTTTGTTTTGTAGCATAGTTTCTGAAAAGATACAAGGAAGCCAAAGAGGTAAGAGATGGATCGGTTTAACGGGATATTGGTCCGGTTCAATAAGAAAGCAGTGCTCTAAGTGCTTGAGCTCTGCTTTTTGATTGAGCCGTGCCAATATCACGTGCCACTGTTCCTTTATTATTCTACCTTGCTGCCCCCATCATGCAGGATTTCAAGGTATATATACACTTTCTCATTTCTAGCCTAGAATTTTCATTTCTGGTTATTGCATTTTGTTTGGTAAAGTTTCTCTCACTCACTGGCCTGCAGTAATTTTTAGACGTCTGATTGCTGGTTTTAACAGCAAACTTTTGACCACTTTATTGCATGTAGACAAATTTTGTTGAGTTTTCTCACATACCTTTAACCACACAAGTTTAGGTACTTTGAATCATTTGCTGTTTTCTTCATAATGGCCTTCTCCTCTCATGTTCATATCTAAGGTTTATCAAAATGATCTTGTGTGCTACTTCTAGATATTGAGATTACTGCAACTCATATTATTCTGCATCCGAAGAAGTAAAAGAAAGGCACAACCTGCTGTGGTGAAGTTTCTATGCTTTTCCTTTTGGGTTAAAATGTCCCGATAAAAACTCTCTGTATTTTGGACAATGTCCTAAGGATTTTCTATCTAATGAAGCTAATGGAGTTGTACCTTTTTTTTTCTTTTTTTTGGTGGAAGATACAGCTGAGAGTTCCCATACTGTAAAATCGTGGCAAATATTCTCATATCTCATAATGTAAATGAAGTAATTTTCATTTTTCTCTGACTTTTCTTAATTAGCATCCAAGGAAAGTTTGATCTTATCTCTTTAGTCTTTATAAAGAGATAACTTGGAACTATCAATTTGAGCATATCAAAGATTCAAAGTAGCATGAAAGCAACATTTCAAAGTTTCATCCATGCAGCAACTTACAAGTTAATTACGCCCAGTTACTTCTTAAGATTCTTTTTCATACTGGAAAAGAAAAGGAAAATGTCAGATTAGTCCTTGATGTGTCCTGTTGGTTTTATTTGAATGTTTGACTGACAACAGGAGTTACAAACTCAAAACAAGAGCGGTGGAGCCAGACTGTCAGATGAGTCACAAGAAAACTGGGAAAGAGATGAATTCAAAATAATATGTTCATCATATCATATAATTCAAATTCTTAATTTCATACAGAGGAAACAAGATTGTACAAGAAAGGCAGAAACAGCTCCCACAAAGATATGCATTTATTGTGCATTTGATGCCATAGAACTGTAACTTACAAGTTGGCTCTTCAAGCCTCAAAGAATTTTGTATGGGGCCCTATTTTGGCTGCTTCAGTGGCCAATATCCTCTATTAAAATGGAAGATGGTCCACATAGCAAGGCTCTCTCTCTCTCTCTCTCTCTCTCTCTCTCTCTCTCTAATCTCTCTATTTTGATATTGTAACTCTCTATACTTAGTACAGAAACTGGAAGAAAAAAAAAAAGCTAGCACACCCGCCTTTATACTGAAGCTGAAAAATCTTCCTGAGGTTGGAAGAGCTCCAAGCTGCCTCTTCCTCTTAGAAAGAAGCACTCCACAAAGCGTTCTCACCTTCCCCGCACCGTCGATGGACTTCCTTGATTCTCTCAGCTGACCTACAAATCCCGCTGCAACTCCAATCAAATGAAGCAACACAGATGTTGCCCGCCTGGGCCTTCCACTCACAATCTGCAGCAAACAAGTTGAACTAAAACTTTAAATAACTGTACAATGAAACAAATTTGTGACCTTATTTTTACACCCAAATTTATTGATTTTTGTGAACTTATTCTGCTTATGAAGAATCTGAAACCTCACCACCGACCATGGGGTCCACTAAGGGGTAACACAGTCTTGGTCCCATTATTATGGTTCCAGTACCTCCACAGTATTATAGTAAATTACATACATTACCGTACTTGACCTGTTTTTTACCCTCTGGAAAGTGAGCAGTTAATATTATATCTAATTTTGATTTTTTTGTCAAATAAATCTGTCATAAAGAATATTACTTAAAGTGGAATTCACTCTGCTTGTGCAATATCTGAAACAGTATTCTTCAGCAAGACAAGTTATTGCGCCCAAACAAGACCATTTTCTTTTCAAATCATTCCTAAGTTACCAACATAATAATTTTGAATTAGACAAGACTTACCAGGTGGGGTGCCACAACACAGTCTCCTATCGTCAATATGCTGCACATCAAGTCCAATAAACCAAGCTCCCAAAGAGACATCCTCGTTAGCGTACCTGTGTAGGACATGCCTGAAAAATGCATACAAAATTAGCATCACAAGTGCAAGAAGATAGAAGAAAATCTTTCAAACGGATACATGTATTTCAACATCTATCAGTGCATAAAGCTTGAAGCTTACTGGTTTATTGATATATACGTAGCCAAATCCTTTGAAATGGCATATAGCTGTCCTGTAGCATGACGGAAATACTTGTTTCCAGGTTCACCAAATTTCCAATACTCTGGTTCATGGTATCTCACTCCCCTGTATCACCAAATAGCCAGTCAAGGAGTCAGAAGTCAATTACTTTCTTAACAAATATCTGAACATCAGAGGAAACAAAAGAAAATGAATAAACTAATTACAGGTGCTGGCTTACTTTTGTGCTAGAACAGGACCAGATTTCATGCATCCAATGTACAGGCGCTGTTTCTTTCGGTGTCTGACTAGAGTTTCTCCTAGTGTCGCTGCAAGCAAATTGAAAACAGATGGGTTTAATGAGATAGACGATTAGATAATATAGACATGAAAGTTCATGAATTGCTCTAACAAGACTAGATACGCCGAAGTTGGCTCTCCGATAATATCTTTCACACTTAAAAGAACAGAGTCATTTTGCATAAACTACCAATTCCGTAAACCTTGTATCCATATGTTTCTTATTTCTTTTAGTTTTTATGTCATTGCGCACAAAGGTACCTTAGAAAATCTATTTGTCATGTTCAGCACAATTTTAAATTACCTATATTTACATGGACATCATCATCAACTTTGACATAAAAATCTGCATCCCACGTAGCAACAGCAGTAGCAAAATATATCTTTGTCTTGGCAGACAATTCAAGGTACCCTTCAACATGGTCCTGTGCAAGAGACATAGATAGGAAGTCACAATCTATTCTTTCAGAGTCAAAATAATGAAAATTTTATGTTCAAATAAGCTGTAAGCATACATGTGGAAACAAGGGGACAAGAACAAGATTAACTAAGACGCATTACCAGCCTCAGGAGATCTCCATGCTTTCTGTCCTCTGCTTCTACAGCTCTGTCTAGAATACCTCCAGACGTGGCACTAGACAAGGAGGGGAAAAGCTTGTAAAATTATACCATCCAAATAAATCCATGACCTAGGACTTTTGTGATGGTTATTAAGTTGAACCTACTATGGAGTCTCGAAATTTATTTTAATATATACAACGATATTTTGGTTTATGATTACATCTCGAAAGGACTTACTCAAAAAAAGTTCACACTTTTCATGAAAATAGAGTGTCAATGTTACGGAATTGCATGAGATTGTAAACAGGGAACCATGGAATTCTTGGCTTACATCAGCTACAACTGAATGGGAACCGATGCATTGATGAATAAGTATTCTACTGTCTTGCAGCCTAGCAGATTAATGGCATAATGTCTTCCTATCCAACATTAACTAGCAAGAAAAAAGATTAAACACTCACCCATGACCAATGACGAAACGAATGATGATACCCTTCTCTTCCTCTAGCCTTTTTCTTTTCTCGCCTATATTTCATGTTTTTCAGAAGCAAAAATAATCAGACAACAACTATAAACAAGCAGCCAGAATAGCATAGCTAAAATCCATTACAGAACAGCAATGAAGAAATTAGGAAATTGATTTATGAATTACCTTGTGGCATCCATGTAGCACGAACCGAATCTCTTCTTTTACGGCTGCTAAAAGCAGTATTAATTCCAACAACCATTAAATACCTTCTCTTCCGGGATGAATCAGTGGTCTTCGAGTCTCCTGATAATGGAGAGCCGCTACGTATAGACTCCTGTGTTGCCCTTGCTGCGGCTAATTCCATCTCTAAATTTGATATAGTCTTATCTAATGTCCTAATTCAACATAACATCCAAGAATAGTTTCCAATTAGGATACTTAGAAACCAAAGCTTACAAAATATCATGTGTTTGTGTGAGAGCACAACTTACTGTATAGCATTATGAGTCTTAGAAACCTCCCCAAAAATGTCCTTATTTTCGCGCTTTACCTCCTTCTGATGTAACTAAATGTACCAAATCAGATTGACACAAAAGAAAGTTTTAGATGAGGAACATGGTATAACAATCCAATATAGGTAAAGAAAGAATTTCTGATAGAACAGCTTGTTAAAAAATCTCGCAAGGATATGAAATCAAGTAAGAGATGAGACAATTACAGCTTTTGGGTTGCAACCCTCTGAAACTAATTTTAATTGTTCTTCCTCCATAGCTGTTCTCCGTGTGATACCTTTATTTTCAGGAACAGTCCACATCCTGCAACCGGTATATAAATTTTCATTAAAATGTTACGAAATCTCAACAACTACATGTTTCAGCGTCAAAGTTAAGCAAAATATTTTCTAAGAAGTTGCTGAAAATAACCAGAAATACATAAGGCCTGAAAATTCAGAAACACCCAGCTAAGTAGAACATATCTAAATCTAGCATCAAAACCAAAAACGACTATTCGATCATAGATCTCAAAATAGAAAGGTACCAATAAACAGTCTTAATTGAGTTACCGCTTTAGGAAACTTGCTCAAATTCATAACAGAAAAGGCAAACAACAATTTGTACAAAGTGAAACTAAAAATTGGAGAGAATACCTATTGGTGAAGAGCATTCCAGCACAGAAGCAGCCTAAACAAAGCAAAAGGGTCCATTTTTTTGAAATAACACTTCTAGGAGATGGCTCTCCTCTGCTTTTCCAAGACATGTTGCTCCCAATTCTCTTCCTACTTCCAAAGCTAGTAGCTTATTGAAGAAAAACCCATGAAGAATATGGGCTTAATTGACAAAATGGAAGAGAACCCAGAAGCAGACAAAGGCCAAGTGCTTGGAAAATGGAAGAGGAACCAGGTTTGAAAGTGAGCTTTAGGTACAAGATTTAAGGTAGAATAGGGGAAGAGAATCAGAACAGAGTGCTGTGTTTTCTTTTAACTTGTCATTTGTATTGTTCCTTTCTTTATCCTTTTGCTTTGCTTTGCTCTCTCTCTCTCTCTCTCTCTCTCCAGAAACTCTTCTTCGCAGGCAAGGGACGTTGAACAGAAGTGAGATGAGACTCACTAACTGCCCGGTACTTAAATCTAAATTACCAAACGGTACTTGTCAGACCTTCCTTTATAAATGAGCACCGTAACAGCTCCTGAAATGACAATACTAGCCTTGAGCATTTCTTCTTTCTCTCTCAATTTATTTTCAGTTCTTATTCCTCTCCCTAATATATATTGGGTAGTAGGACCACGTAGACAGCGGGCATGTTCTCCTCACTGTGTAATCACATGGAAAAATGTGGTATTAGGTTCACGTTTCGCATTGTGACATGTACATATATAATGGTTTCTTTTGATTTAGATGATACTATCTCAACAAACTTGTACATCTATTAAACGGTAAACAGTGAGTGTATAGTATGTTATTAAACCGTGAATTGAGTCGATGAGGTCTAGCTTAGTGAAAAACGATATTGACTTTCATACTAGTAATTTTGGGTTTGAACCTCATTGGCACCTTGATAGTTTGTGTGTGCGAAACTCTTCTTTCCCTTTTAGTTTAAACTATCGTTTGTACTAAAAACAATTATGAATCAAGATAACTAAATATATGGATGAAATAATGTATGAGACTGTGGTTTTGATTCGCAATGTGTTATGCATATTTGACATAAAAAAATATTAGTTACAAGTGATCTATAACAAAGAGCTAAGTGCACTAACAAAATTGGATGAATCTACGCAGAAATAATTAAAATTAAATGCCGAAAATATAGAAAAACATATCATAATGTATTTAACTAGAAAATAGATTATGCTCCTGCGAAGGTCTTAGCTATTCATTACAGAATACATATACATGCATTTCTTGACATAAGAACATCCAGTGGGCTACTTAAACTACTTTATTAGACAAATTTTAGAGAGGAATTGGAAAAAATACAACTTCAACCAGACTCCCTATCCACCTCCTAAAATAAGGAGACATCTAGGAGCTCCTAAATCTGAGGAGAGAGAAATGACTATTTGTTTTATACATACATATAGTCTAAACTTTTAATCAATATTAACAATTTTGTTTTATAGAGATGGATCAATCACATTGAATTTAAAATAATTATAGTATTTATGACCCCCTAAATTAGGGAGTATGATTGGAATTCATGATTGGAATTCAAATTTTATAAAAAAACTCATAAAATAACTTTTATGTATTTTTAGCTACATTTTAACTGAAAATTAGGAAGCACAATTGTAGATGCTCAGTTGACATACTTGTAGGAGCGTACACGTTGACATTTTTCTGTAAATGCATGTTGTCCTACTTCGTTTTTAAACCACGTAGTGTTAGTTGACTTAAACAATAAACATACGACCAATACAACGTATAAAACAATTGGATCAATGAGCAAGTGTTTGTTAAATAACTATTAGTAGTTAATAAACCCACATCTAGATCTCAAGTATTTGTGGTGATCATAAATATGTACACTATGTGTGAACAACTCATCGTGCAAACACAAATGATTGCCGTTTAAGGTTTTATATTGACTTTCTAATTTTTCATACCATGGTTTAGGTTTAGCATCATCTCCATCTGCATATATCCTATAATTAATCCGCCGAATTGGACAATTTCAAACTCTCCCGATGCATGTGGTTTTCAACAAGAAATGCCCATGGCGCCTCAAACATATATACTTCTAAGCTCATTATGTTTTTGCCAGTGAGCCAGGATTTTGGTTAAATTAAGTCTCTAATCAATATTCTATTAAAAAGGTTTAAAGTTTAAACCTAGTTTGCATTTTCCCGTATAATATGCAGGTACGTATTTTTTAAAAATATTTCCGTTTTCCATACACATATGAAAGACTCAATAAAATACATGTTTTTAAAAAATCAAACATGCAATACATGTATTATACAAGTATATACATATTCTTCACTTTAATACACGTGTTTTTTTACAAAATTTTCAATAATAAAGACAAATTTCCCTTATTATACACGTATTATTTATATATTATTAAATAAAAATAATATATATTGTAAATTTTAAATATATTATATTAAAATATTATATAGTGGCTGAGAGACACTCAAAATAAAATAAAATAAAAGAGTGGTTCATGAATCATGAACGGAGATTTGTGACTGTATCAGTAGTTTAAATTTTAATTAATTATTAAAAAAATTCAAATTGAGAGGAAAGAGACAATTAATTAACATTTATAAGAACTCTCTAATGAGCTGATGACGTGATAAGAAACCTGGTTTATACAAAAAGAGAAGCCCAAGCACCGAGTTAGGCTGGCCACTGGACCTCTCATCACTACTCACTTACGGGAAAAGTAGCCACGTGCACGTGAACAGATCTAGCAGCATGTTACGTGGCAAGCTCTCGCTTCCTTGGTCCCCATCCATCCTGTCCATTAATCATGTGACATGTAATGTTCTGACTCACGTGGAAACTGCAAAGTCTGCATGGTGGTAGGGCCCACGCATCACGTGTTATTATTGATTATTCCCGCGTTAGATTTTACGACTCCTCAGCCGCAGGGACATCCTCTTCGCGTTTCAGGAGAGGAGGAAGATTAATTAGATGAGTTTTAATTTAATTTAATGTGTTGGGATAAAGGTTCTTGGAAACATGTATCTCGGATTTACCCCACAAAATAATTTGAATCTTGAGCCTTTTTTTTTTAATGGAAAAAAAATTTCAGATTTAAGATTCAATTTTGTGGGAAGTCTCGATATTGGTCGGTTTGGACGTATTAAGAAGCTCATCAGATCTTGGAGTTGGATATTTGTTTCATAATTAATTAGGTTTATTATTAAGTTTTATACAGATGTTAAGTTCAAGAAATACTCATATATTACTTCCATAAACAGTGAATCAATCATGTTAATGAAAAGTTCTATGTTTTTTTATGCAAAAATAAGTTAATTAACAAAATTTAGATTCACAAGGACATGCATGTCCGAAGATCCAAATCATAAGAGTTAACAACAGAAAGAGGTAGGCTACCGAGTGACTTGAGGATTTGCAGTTTGTTAATGAAGAAGAGAGAAAGAAAAATATATTGAAGACTCATATGGTCCTATATGGCTTTCAATTAATTTTATGTGTGTCGTGAATCAATTTGGTCGCTCATGAAATCTATATATAAAACAAAAGGCAGAGAATGGTAAAACTTTCAAAATACCAAAAAATGTCATTCGTTAATGCAAATATTAAGAGTTAAAATTATTAATTAAATGAGGATAATATAGTAAATTTACACTTTTTTATATTAAAAAAAATTAAAATGAAAAATAAAATAAAATAATGGATCCTATTTTTATGGAACATAACTACCCATTATCTTTTATAATTTTAAAATAAATTTAAAAAAATTTAAAAAAAACCTATCGCAAACACGGAAGCGTGTGCATAGAGACTAGTAGTAAGAATATATCACTTTCTTGACCCAACAAAAATAAAAGAAATTATTGTTGTGATAATGAACCTATTTGGTTCTCAAATTTCTTTCTGGTATTAGTATGAAAGTGAGATATGATAAAGTTATGTGGATCTTCAAAGTAAATGTGGGTTATTTGTTGAATTATATCTTTCAACTACTTTTAAAAGTGTGAAGCTGTCCCAATGGAAAGTAGTGACTTGTTTATCACCTTGTTGAATAGATTTTCCTTTTCTTTTTTGCGTTTCCTTGGTTGGTTTTCACTTTCCATAGTTCCGACAGGATGAACTTTTTTGTCTTTAGAGATATAAGAAAGAAAAAACAGAAGAGAAAAAAGAGAGGGGGGGTTGGGGGCGGGGGGTGTGGAGGGGGTGAATTGAGAGGTTAGTACGACATATGGACCTATTCATCAGACACTAATATATATCATATATAAAAAATAAAAAAATAAAAAAAAAGGCTACCAATTCCAGCTCATTGAACATGTAGTAGTTAGAATTCTAAATTAAAAAGGTTATTGTGTTAGGTTGGTAAACTTGTACATTTAATCTATATTCTCATTTTTATTTTTATTTTTTAATTCAAACAATAGTCTAAACTGAAGGGGCATGTTTTCATAGAAACTCTACTAAAGTGTTATGGAAGTTCGAAGTTGAGATCACTCTGGTATGCATGTCAAGAACCTTTATAACTGAGCTACACCCCGTTAGCTATATTTTCAATTATATATATTCTAATAATTTTGAAACTATTCATACAATTAATTGAACCCAAGAAATCATATACAAGTATGAACCCACTTGAAACCCTACTAATAAAACTCTGCAAAGAAAAAAGAAAGAAAAATAAAAAGGTGCGGTGGAATTGGTTGGGGGCCTCTTTGCTTGTAAAATGAGTCCCTGTCGCTTTACAGCTCCACTTCTTACATTTTCCCTACTCTCTCCTACTCTAAGCAACCCAAAGCTGCCATTCCCACGAGATCATCTGTTCAATCTATTGGTTGGTGCAGGCCATTTATCAACCCAACAGAACCAGAGGGGAGTCTTTATCCTGAAGCCAAAGCCAAAGCCAAAGCCAAATCCGAAGGGTGTTTCTGTAATTCTGTACCATGATGAAGAAAATACTTTCTGCCATTTTCCCAATTTGCAAGCAGGGAGAGGGAGAGTGGGAGAGAGGAGGATCCGATTATTTTATTATGGTCTATCTCTATGTATCATTATGATAATTCTTTTTAAGTACACTTGAAGGCACTTTATTCAAGGTGCTTATATTCTATTTTTTGGTCTCTTCAAGATTTGTCATTGAAGGTGCTTATGATAAGAGTATGATTGCCATTGTCTACGGCTTTTTAATCAAATCTTAACTTTTTACATGGAATGAAGAAAATCAGATTGTGCTTACCACCTAAAAGAGCTGACTACTCAAGCTTAATCAAATCGGATTTGGATTTGACGGTCGCTCATACACACTTGCATCAATAGTCGAGAGTGTCCAACGCATGCATGAATGACTGTCTGTTTCAAACACACTCCTCAACCGGAATTTTAGATTTCACTCTATCTCATACTTTCTAAGTTTCAAATATCAACACTGTAATTTGTCTAGGAAAAAGGGAAAATAACTCCTTACAAGAACGTTTTAGTTCCAGAAGTTTCCACCTTCCCGCAAATAGAAAAATGTCACAAGCTTAGTAGATGTGCTTTCATTGCTCTGTCTCCATTTCAAATTTTCAATGCCCCTCCAGCTCTTCCAACTTCATTTTTTCCCTCTCCAATCTCCATCATGCAGGCCCAGGAAGGTCAGCATGTCCTACATTCATGGCGCTAGGACTCCTTAAGTGGCAGCATCAATGCCCCATATTAGAGTGGGCCCATCATCTTCCAGCCATTGTTTTCCGTCTGCAGGCCCATACGAACATGTGCTCTTCATGTCAAGCCATCTGCATTCTGCATGCACTCAATTCCTCCCAAGCTTTTGGTTTTGGTATCTTTAGGCATTATAATTTCAATCTGTAAAGCAAAGTGAAAATAAAGCAGAGAAAATAAATAAAAATCATATGTGCGAATAATTACTTCTATGCTCTCGTCTGTTTATATGCTTTTGGGAATAGAAAGAGTAAACGGGGAGCAGAGCAGGACTCTGGGCAGCCGAAGCCATTTATTTCAATGTCGTTTTCAAGCAATGGAATCAATTCATGGAGTCTTAAGTCTTTCAACCACTTATATTTATAACAACACAAATTGAAAAGAACATCATTTTTGTTTTATTCCCCAATGATTCTTTTTTTTCTTTTTTTTTTTCTTTAAAAAAGAAGTTATTTCATAGCATTGATTGACAAGTTGTGGCAATATTGAAGGAGCCACTTCAACCAACCAGAGATTCAGAAATATATATAATTATAACCCCCCCACACCCCGCATATCATTTGTATAAAAAATAAAAAATTGATTTGGTAAAAAAAAAAAAAAAAAAAAGGGAATTGGGTGTCCATAAATTAGTTTTGGGTTCTATGAAATTTATTCTTGGAGAAGTAGATTATTGGGCCCAATAACGTTGAGGCCTCAAAATAATAGCAAAGCAAACTTATGCTACGAACACAAACAACCATAAGACTACGGCAACCGTTTTCGACCAAAAAAGAAAAGAAAAAACCGCAGCCGTGAATATTGAACCCGTTTCTGGTCCTAACATCTACTCCGCCTTTCATCTTTAGAGATTCCAAGTAGCCAAGTAAAGGTACTAAATACAAAGTAGAAGAATTGTGCTGGTAGCGATCTCATAGCACCCTCATTTTGGCTTTTTGTTTCTCCCCATTGCTCCAATTTATTAGAGATTCAATTGCTTTCTTTTTTGCCAAGAAACTGATTAGGGTTTGACTTTGGTTACATAATTTCGAAAGTCTATAGGTTTGTGGTTGTTTGTACCATATCTGACTAGCCAATCAGAGAACGACACGTGGAACGAGGACTCACAAGAAATACCCAATAAGTCCAACAATCTATCTCGTCCACCAAGTACTATCGGCAAGTTTTTAGCCTTCAACACCATGGGATGCCAATCGTGGCAAAAGACCATACTTTATTAGAGATTTCTCACAAAGACATGTGGGGCCTCCTCAGGCAATGCTCACACTCCAACATCGAAATTTCACTCAAATGCACCCCTCCCAAAGTCTATATATAGGAGCACAAGTCCCAAAACAAGGTAACTGCAACATTCGGCTATTTAGCCATCATTCTGTCCAGATCACTGTTCATTCGATACTTTATTTTAATTGTTATATTGTTATATTTAAAGAGTATCACTGCACGGCTACTCTTTGAATAGAATATTATAAACGTCTAGCCGTACGGCTATACTCTATAAATAGAATATTTAAACGTATAGCCGCACAATTATAAAATAGAAACTTTAAATAGAAACTTTTAACAGTATAGCCGCTTGGCTATACTTTGCAAATAGAAAATTTTGTAAGTATAGCCGCTGGCTATACCTTTTAAATATAATATTTTCACATTATAGCCGCGCTATATCCTATAAATGGAATATTTCAAAAGTATAGCCATTTGGTATTCGCTTTAATTATCAGTTATGTTTCAATTATTGTTTACATAGTGAAAAATTAGTGTTTAAATATTTTATTAAAGAAAAAAAATTTAAAAATTAGCTACTATTTATTAAGTAATATAGTTATGGGGGCAATGATGAGTTTTTCAATGATGACCAGTTTGGTGAAGGTTTTGTAGAGGATCAATTTGGGGAAGGTTTTGAAGGTTTTGCAGATGATGTCTTTGATGATGATGTGAACAAATATAGTGAGTCAATTAATGTGGATGAGTTTGTAGACGTTGATGTGCAAGTAGGAGATGAAGATGAAGATGAGGAAGAACACAATGTAAAAGATTATGTGTATACTCGGTTTTATTAATGTTTCCTAAAAATAGTACAGCCGCGCGACAATACTTATTTTGACATGTGAGCGCCTAATGGCTAGTATAGCCTGTATTTTCTTGATTTTCTTTTTAAAAAATAGTATAAATGTGCGGGCTATACTCTATTTTATTAGTGTTTACAAATAGTATATTTATAAAAAAAAATAGTATAGTCAAGTGGTTATACTCTTCATATATACATTGGGATCCTTTTTTTCTTTTAGATTTTTTTCCCCGAGTTTTTGTTTATCGATAAGAGTAGTTTAGAGCATTATCCAGTACTATTAGGCCATGACCCGAGTCTCTATTAATTTATTGTGAAATTTCAACATTAAAAAAAAAAATTGAACTATCAGATTGATTTACTGTGAATTTCCCTCTCTTCAGTATATGATTTGGATATGTTGAAACTAGTATAAAGTAACGCAACTAGGAGGGTCCTTTTTTCCTTTTGTTTTTTATTCAATAGTATAGCCGAGCGGCTATACTCTTTAAATATTATTTATTCATAATAGTATTAGAATTTAAGTTCCTTAAGCACAGCACTGGAAAATTACTTCTAAGTTGAAATGTATACTTAAGTTTTTCTATTCATTATTTCCCTTGTGTTATATTTTGCCACTACAGTTTCTTATTTTTTCTGCCTGGATTATTGCAGGCTGTGCTTAAGATGCTTAATGAGATTGGAACTGTTGAGAACATTCCAGAGTTCATAGGGGGTATGAAGAACAGGTATTTTGTATTATATCTAGTAGTTCACCAACTGCTGAAGAGGCTTCATATTGAAACAATTATTTATCATTTGTTTCCGGTTCTTACTGCGAAAGATGTCAGGTTTTGGGCATCGTGTGTACAAAAACTATGATCCGAGAGCTAAGGTCATAAGGAAATTGGCAGATGAAGTGTTTTCCATTGTTGGAAGGGAGCCTCTGATTTCTGATCTCCATGTGAAATGATCCCCACTCCCAAACAAACTATTGATGTGAAGCAGATGCAACTTTTATGCCTGTCTACACTTATGTCGTTTGCAAGTATCATTTGATGCAATTATTGAGTTTGAGTGCATTTATCTTATGTCATTTTCAGGTAGCTGTTGCTTTGGAAAAGGCTGCACTGTCTGATGAGTATTTTGTTAAGAAAAAGCTTTATCCAAATGTTGATTTCTACTCCGGGTTAATTTTCATTACTTTTCTTTAGACGTGAGATTGTGAAGTTTTCTACTCCAAGCTTGTAACTATTAAATATGTATTAACTTCATATTAATCCGGGCAATGGGATTTCCGACGGAGTTCTTCCCGGTTTTGTTCACAATCCCTAGAATGGCTGGGTGGTTGGCACACTGGCGAGAATCCCTTAATGATCCTGATCCCCAACAGGTCAGTTGGGTGCTCTTGAAATAGTTTGATTGTCTGTGCTGAACTTTTGGTGTTTCTATGATTTATTTACTTTCATTAGTAATTATTATTTACTTATTGAAATATTAGTATTAAATATTTTAATTAACTTCATAAATCATATTACTTAATAAATAGAAATTAATTTTTTAATTTTTTTCTTTAATAAAATATTTAAACACTAATTATTCACTAAGTAAACAATAATTAAAACATAACTGATAATTAAACGTATAAGCGTATAGCCGACAGGCTATACTTTGAAAATATTATATTTAAACGGTATAGCCGTTCGGCTATACTACGAAAATATTCTATTTAATGGGTATAGCCCCTCGGCTATTTACAGAGTATAGTATAGACGGAAAATATTCTATTTAGATTGTATAGCCGAACGGCTATACTGTTATTATATTTAAAAAGTATAGCCGCTCGGCTATACTCTATAGAATCCTCTTCCAACAATTTTATTCGTTGGCACAGTCCTATGCCGGAAAATATTTGCCGGATTAGACTTCTCCCAACAAAAGTTAACTTTGCCAACATAATTTCGTAGGGAGAAGTTTAATCCGGGAAATATTCGCCGCTATAGATTTGTGCCAACGAAATTGCGTCTGTAGAAATTTTTTTTTTAAATTTAATATAAACTTAGTATCTTTAGGTCAATAAATTTTTATTTTAGTAATTAAATAATCTTAGCCTTATTCAATTACTTTCATTAGTGATTATGTTTTAATGAATAATTAGTAAATAAGAAAAATGGAAGGAAGAGATGACAAGCTGGAGAAAGACAAACAATCCAAAAATGATAAAAAGATATTCAGAGCATATCATGGAAAGAAGCTGACTCTGTGCGAAAATAGGATTAGCAATGGACATTTCCGCAAGTTGTTAGTATGGAAGATAGATTTTTCTGTATTTCTCGGACCCTCTCACGTATGGATGCCTCCTCCCTAAGTTGTAACTCACGTGCCTCCTCCTTTGCAGTCCTTCCTTTATCTAGCACATCAAAATGATTGTAATGCTACTAAGAAATTCATGAAGTAAAAAACTAAGAGAGATTTCCAGTGGAAAAAGTACAGATGCAACAATAACTCACATGCCTCCGAAAACGGCCCTTCGCTTGTTTCATGTTCTTAGCAGCGACTGACTCCGCAATGTAGACACCTTGCCCACTCGAAAGCAAGCCTTCAGGAAATCTGAAACAACATAAGTGGAAAAATGTTTGAAACAAGTTACAGAACAAAAAAAAAACATTAAGTAAACTAATATATCCTAAACAAATTACAAAACGTAAATGGAGCACAGTTATCAGGAAAATTTAAATCTCCATAGATCCTGTTACATCCCAAGAAAACCTAAAGATAAGCAACCAGATTACTGACATTTTTCCAAAACCCAAAAGATGCAAAATGGGCCAACATATTGCTTACGAAGGAACATAGCCTAACAACAAATACAAGAAAATTTAAAACAGAAACAAATAATATACCCTATCTTTGCAAGCATCTAGAACAAATGAACACATCTAGAATAGAGGAGAACTGGAAGATTCAGGAACATCAAGGTTACCAAAAAAAGAACAGAATTCCACTTTATTTCTGTCTTTTACCTCTCTCTACTGTTTTTACATGTGAATTTTTATAAAAACAAACTAAATACAGAAGGATTGAACCTTCACACCGTATTGCAATTTCCAAAAAAAAAAAAATTAAATGAATAAAGATCTAAATGTTCATTTCCACTTCTTGGGATTGGTATATTTTGGATTTTATAACTGTCAAAATTGTTGAGTAATCATAGCATTAGCACTGACAAGACCTTCTTATGGAGCCATTGGCCCCTCAGTCAGCTTTGAGAAGCAGTGTTTGCATCCCATTGTACTCGGGATCAAATTTCCGCTGCCATCCCTGCAAAACATAATCAGTAATGAGATTTGTATAAGATCAGTTATTGATGACCACACCAAGATGATAATATAAATTGGAGCAAATTGCCTCTCAGATTTGTATAAGATATCAGTTATTGTCTATTTCTGCTAACCTATTATATAATACAAAAAACTATCATATTTGTTTTTCTGAGACAATTAAATTAAATATTAAATTTATAAAATCAAGAGCAACGGATCTCCAGAACTGTTAAAGGGCAAGTAGCAAACTTGCAACTTATTAAGGAACAAACTAACAGGGCAAAACCTTTGAAGGTGAATTACTCGCCCATTTTTAGAGAGAAGATGGTGGAAAATAGAACAATAGAGAGAAATATATATATATATATATATATATATCAACCATGTAGGGATAAGATATTAAAACGATAGTAGCTTTTTCCTACTTTCATTTTTTTTTTTTCTGGATTTGTTATGTATTCAGACCACATAAGCATGAACTGCAAGCAACATCAGAAGGTATATATATGTTACCAGGTCCAGGAGCATCTTCAAAAGTGCGTGTGTCCTAATGTGAGCAAGCGCAGATTTAATCCGAGATCATGTCCTTGAAGATCATCGACACATTCCCCTTGTTCATAAGTTTCCACCAAAAGAGCAGGATGCACAAATGGGCAGCTTCCCTTGCAAGATCAACTTGAGACATGATAAAAACTGCAAACTGCCGTACACTCTTATCCGATCTCCACCACTTTAAAGCAGGAATGAAGTTTGAAATTTTTGCTACCAGATTGATTATAACAAAATGTCTACTAATCGATTCACAAACACCAGGATGCCTAACCTTTACGGCAACTACTATGGGCTTCACCTGTTGACCAGCTCCATGCACTTGAGCAATACTTCCAGATGTTGCTGGTTTCTCTTCAAAATTATCAAAAATCTCCGGGAGCTTGCGGCCAAACACTGGTTCGATAGTTTTCTTCGTGTAGGCAAAAGCTATGTTCAGGAGCTTTGGTGTGAAGCTCTGAGAGCTTGGTGCATAAAGAAAGAGCACCAACTATAAACAATTATGCGAATTCCAGTGTATCACCACAAATTAAAGGCGATTGAATCATCAGAAGAAAAAAAATAAAAAAATAAAAAAATAAATCTGCCTAGGCGGCCTAGGCGGGTATGGGTGTTTTTTATTTATTTAAAGATTTTTAATTTCCTAACTTAGGTTAAATTTTTTTAAAAAACCCCCAGTAGTAGATAATAAAAAATTTCTTTAAATGATATTCCTAGTTGAAAACATTTATTTTCTATTTGGTGGCAATTTCCGACATGACCTTATACACGACTCGAAACCCCGCTTGATTAAATTTTGTAAAGTGTAGAGTGTTCAAAATATGAACCACCTTAGCAAAGCACAAGTGTTGCCATATGCAAAAGTTATCTCTTTAAACTCCTAACAAATATCCGACGGCAAGTTGCAGCCATCAAATAACGGTCAGAATCAGCACAATCTTAAAGATAGGAAGTTGCGCTCATCAATTTACAGAACTCATGTGATTCATGTCACAGTTTCAGCCACTTTGGCTTAACAGGTTTTCTCTCTGCAGGCTTCTTCTCTTGAACAACAGGAGGTGATGCCTCTGGTATATCGTTTCTGGTGCAGACTCAAGAGGCTCTGCATGCTTAGTTAGGAGTTCCAAACCTTTCAAAGACATGATCTCCTGAAGGAAGGGACCTGACTTGGCATCTGAAGCATCATGTGCTGGACATGACATTACAATAATCAAACATTTCACATTAGCCATTGCTATTTACAATCAAAAGATACATATGATTACATCAGTGAAATAATTATCAGGTAAAAGTTCTGATTCCTCTGCCGTCACCACAGACGGGCAACCCCATAATCATAGAGAAGAGTGTCTCCATTGTGAATATTTCATTTTAAGTTCCGAGACCAAAAAGCATGTGCTAACCTTTTGGTATATCATATGAAAAATACACAATTGCACCAGGAACAAAGCCAGCAGAGTAAATGGCATCCTGTGTTATCTGATCATTATCATTCCTTTTGTTTCGAGGGGAGGGCTGTGGTTGTATGCAATAATATCTATGCCTTATCCTCCAAATTTGGGAGGCTTATTAATTAAGAAGTTCTTGTTGGTAAAAATATAAAGATAATTGTTATATTTACAGAATTTCGAAAATAAAATTTCAATATAAATTCGAAATAAATACAAGAAAATAACGACAAGGTAAATGTTAAGAATGCTTTACAAATGATCTGAGTCTAGAACTTGGTTCTATCTCCTTAAGACGAAATTGCATCCTCACAGGTGCTTTTAGGATTTGCTTTAGTAAACGTCTCCCATGATACAACGATCGACTTCTTGTTGAAGTAATACTACAATCCCCAAGAAAAGCGAACTCAAACTTGTGTATGAATTCTCTCTTATTAACTCACTATATTTTTAAAAATGTAATGCTATGAATGCTCTAAAAACTACTATTGTTGGATGACAATTGCATGAATGAAATGTTGTTGGATCTTCTCTATTTATAGGCCTCTGTTAAGAAAAGATGTGATTGAAAAACATCAACAAATGTGTCTTTTCATGTTACAATCATATACCAAGAAGTGCAATGTTTCAATTACTATGAAATAATGCAACTTAAGCCAAGAAGTGCAATATTTCAATTTCTATGAAACAAAATCAACTTTTCACATATGAAATAATGCAACTTAAGCCAAGAAGTGCAATGTTTCAATTTCTATGAAATAATACAACTTTTCACATAAAGTATTATTATTTTATTCACAAACAAAATAAATAATATTTTATTTATCCTCGGTTAAGAACATGACTATTCCCAATTGATACATACCAATTCGTAAAAGTTATGTACTTAAAGTCACAGGTCCCACAATTTAATTTCTATTCAATTATTAAAAAATTAAATATAAATATTATAATATTCTAACAGTTCTCATTTGATTCTAGTATGTATTCTATAAGCAAAATGCAGTTGCTTTGGGGTTTGGACAACGGCAGAAGGGTTTATATGATAGGCGACCGTTTTGAAACGCTCTCAGAGTGTATGGTTCATCTGGGGAACTTGAAGTTTTGTCTTGTCTGCACTGCCATCGACCGCCGTGGTGGCGATCTCGTCAGCCTATTTGGATCACCACGTTCCGAATCGACGACAATGAAAAAGGAGAAAGCTCTATCAAGACCTTGCATCTAGCTGTTTATGATGTGGTGGTGGACCTCAAGGACAAGTACAATTTCTATATCGATTTCAGCTTCACTCCGGAAGTTTCACTCAATACGAGGGTCCTATTGAAAAATTCTTAATCATGCACCTCAACGGTTGATCCAATTCCCATTCATTGTTTATACTATTCCATTCTTCTTATTATAAGAACATAACTTTCTTCTTGCCCTATAAATTCAATATACTTAGTTACTTTATATGATTTTTGATATTATTTTGTACTCAGAGATTGCGAGGATTACCAAAGTCCCAAAGGAGAAGAAGAAGAAACTGAGGTGAAAGTAACACATGCCATGAACATGAACGAATGAATATCAAATTCTGCAAGTGTTTGAGTTATAACTTCTGGTAATATAACTTCACAGAGGGACCACCGAAAAAGAGACGCAAGCGCAAGTCTAGCAAAGCCTTGGGCCTCTGTTTGAGGAAAGGCCTCATTTTGGGCAAACCCAGATCATGTTCTCAAGTTGAATTGGAATTTGGCAATCATGCTCTCCTGACTGAAGAGGAGGTTTTACTATTTATAACTATTTTACTGCTGTCCAATAGAGAGTTTGAGAGTTTTCACCAGCTGCTTAATGAGTTTCTCCCATCATTATGTCTTGACTTGTTGTATTAATTAACATCTGGATATAACTTGCGATCAGTAAATTTATGTGCTTCTGAGATTGATGATGTGTTAATAGCATCACCTTCCAAATTGTTGTTACAACCCTTCCAATATCCCTGAAGTACTATGTGTGGCTAATTGAAAGCCTTTAACTAACGTAATTGTTGTAGATGTCGTTAGGCTAGTTGGTTAGGGTATTATGCCGTCCCCCCTTCATTTAAGTTAGAATATTTTATAGTAGTTCAAATTATCGCTTGTATTGAGTTGCAGGCTTTCGATAAATATTTCATTGCATCAAAGGCTTATACATATTTGATTATGATTGTGCCCCGTGAACAAATAATAATAAATAAATAAAATCATAGGAGCAATTTCAGCTAATCTCTTATAATTCTTTAATAAACACTCAACTCAAGGATCAAAGTTCATTATAAGAGCTGTCAATTATTTATGCTAGATTGACAGAGAATACAATGGCATATATCGGATTTTAGAAAAAGGAAAAAAAATATATAGAAATTGGGTGCCCAAAGATTACTTTTGGGTGGCCATAGAACGGATCCTAATTGGAAACTACAGCCCAATCCAATGTACCAATGTCGGATTGGATGCAATTGGCCCGCCTGAGCCTGAGGCACAAAAACGAGTTGTCGTATTACTGAAAGAAAAAAACGGTCTGCCGTGTGCTGCTTTGAATGTGCCACGTAAGCCCGCGGCGAAAGCAAACCGTCGACTTCCCTCTGTTCCGCTTCGATCGAGCGAAACAGAAGCAGAAGGCTGAAGCTGCCGAGCAGCAAAGACAAACAGAATCACAGAAATGGAGAAGAAAGCCAAACAGCTGAAGATACTAGTAGTTGCCCTCGCTTCTTTGACAGCTCTTTCAGTCTTCTTCCTCGCTCGAGAACGAAGACGCCGAAAGCAGAAGTGCCCCCAAAGTCGGTGTTATTTACGAGCCGACCACACCAAGCCACAGTGCGGATTCAAGCGTGTTTTAGCTGATAATACATACTCTCCGTTCAAGCATTTAAACCTCCTCAACGACCCTCAAGAAGGTATTAAGTAACACTCAGAAAATTGTTTGCTTTCGTTGAATTTTTTTCGTTAATTTGATTTTCTTGGAAATGTTGATGGAAGTTTGAAATTTGGGTGGATAGATAAGACTTTGAATTCGCATCCTTACGAGGCGGAAGTCACTGCCTTGATTGAAAGTCCTCGGCTTGAGCTTCAGTGCATTACGGTGAAGAATGTGGATTTGAAAAAACTGAGTGAGTTGTACGTTTGGGTTGAGACTGAGTCGCAGTTGAAGGAACTCGTTGAGGTTTTGAGTAAAGAGAAGGTTTTTGGCGTTGATACTGAGCAGCATAGCTTAAGATCCTTTTTGGGTTTCACAGCTTTAGTGCAGGTAAGCTAAATCATTTGACAAATGAATGTATGTCTATATGTTGTGTGTACATTTCTAATTTTGGTGATACTTTGATTAGATTTCTACTGAGAAAGAAGATTATTTGGTGGACACGATTGCTCTGCGTGATTGCATGAGCCTTCTTCGGCCAGTTTTTGCGGATGCTAGTATCTGTAAGGTAATTATTTATTTATGCTTTTTGTGTGTGTGTTACTGATTTGGGTGCAAGTGGTAACACTATGAATGAATTGTATTTGTAATGTATTAGCGTTAAGATGGTGGAGTTTTAATTGTATTGCCTTTTTGTGTGGGTATTTTATGTGACGTACGTAGGTGTTCCATGGGGCAGATAGTGATGTTCTCTGGCTACAAAGGGATTTCCATATTTATGTTGTTAATCTCTTCGATACCGCAAAGGTCAGATGTCATTTTTGTATTATGTTGGATCAGTGTTAGATGACATGTAAACTCAATTATATAAACATAAAACTCAATTCATGTTCTTTTTAATACACTGCAGGCTTGCGAAGTGTTGTCAAAACCACAGAAATCATTGGCTTATTTACTTGAATCTTACTGTGGAGTAGTCACAAACAAATTGTTACAGGTTTGGCCATGACGCTGTCTTATTGTTGATCCTTTTGCTTGCTTCTTTCTTTAAATTTATAATTTTCTACTAATTGGTTAACTTGACTTTAGTTAGTAGTAACCGTTCCTTCTAACCAACAATTATACATAGATTTTGAAAATCTTGTTTTAAGGATTTGAGATGTAGCTACTGTGCTCATAAGAGATGTCATATTGCTTCTTATCCATTCTCATATTGATTTGTAGCGCGAAGACTGGAGGCAACGACCCTTGTCAACAGAAATGGTGCAATATGCTCGAACAGATGCACACTATTTACTGTATATTTCACGCTGTTTAATTGCTGAGCTGGAAATACTGGATAATGGTACACCTTCCTTCTTGTGTCATAGCTTCTTCTTGACATTTATTTAATGAAAAATGAAAGGATTATGGCATGTGAATCATGAACATACTATAAGCATTGAAATCCAGAACCAGTGAATGCCAGTCTTCAGTCTTCGGCATTGTATGTGCATGTCTGCACTCCTGTGATCCTTTTTGTTTCCAGAGAGTTCATAACCTGAATAAGATGAAATGATGAAAGTTTTCATATTAAGTAAAACCGGTAAATTCCAATTTTTGACATTGTATGTGTGTGTCTGCACACCTCTGAATGTTTTCTGACATGATGAAGTTAACCATTTGTGATGATACTTATCTATTAATCTTTTATGAAGCATGAACTAAGCTAAAACACAGTGCATGTGTTATATGGTAACTCTTGCTTAGCCCTGATTTCAAGTTGATAACCTTTTTCAAACTATGCCTACACCTTTCTCATAATCACTGCATTGAAATTCTAAATATCTCACTCTATCAGAAAACTCCTGTTCCAATGACAAATTCCATTTTGTTCTCGAGGCTAGTCGGCGTTCAAACTTGATGTGTTTGCAACTGTACACTAAAGAGATAGAAGCTTCTCCTGGAGAGTCTGCTGCATCATCAATTTTTAGCCGCCATTTGAACGGACGAAGAGGAATTTCATCAGTTTCTTGTGAAATCCAGGTATGCTTCTTTTGATGTTCTTGACACTTCAAGCAGTTGAAAGTATTGCATATAATCAATAAATCACATCAATGCAAAAATGCATTTGAATCTGCTTTCCACCAATTTTTGCATTGTTCATAGCTTGGGAGCTTTTTCTTTCTTTATTTTTCCTTAGCTGGGGGGAGGAGGGAGCGAGTTGGGTATTTTGGATTCAGTGAGTTCCCCTTTATTAAACTGGGACTGTAGTTTTGTTAAGAGACCCAAGAAAGCTTTGTGGATGGTGGTCCTATTGGGTATTTTTGCTGCATTTGGGCTGATGAGAGGAACTGTAGGGCTTTTCCGTAGTCAAGCATTCAGTCGTGGAATTGAGAGGCCAGCTCTTGTTAGAATTTCTTTTTCCTGGCCTTTCTTTCTAGATTCTTGTACGGTTCTTGTAACATTTCTAATGAACAAAGTTACTTATTAAACCAAGTATAATTATGCAAAAGTTTGTATTTTGGTTTCAGGGTGCTGTGAGCAAATTATGCGCATGGAGAGATTTAATGGTTAGTATTACATTTTCCCAAAGTTTGGCTACAATGGATACATAGATTTTTTTTTTCGAAAGATGGATGCATAGAGTTTAACTCTGTTGTCCAGTTATTTGTTTAATTTTTTCATTATTGACATTACAACTTACAGTATGGACAAAGAGTACCTACTCTCGAATCTCATGAAACTTAGACACATACATTCTTATTTTCATGTTTTTCATCTTGTAATGTTGCACCTTAGTGTACTGAGATCGCCTTCTGGATACTTAAGCAATCACATGCCATTTACTTCCTTTCCAGGCTCGTGTACATGATGAGAGCTTGAGATATGTAATATCAGATCAAGCTATTGTTGCCCTTGCAGATACAGCTCCAATGACCCCTACAGAAATATTAGCTACCATTGCTCAAGCTGATTCTGTTGTGGATTCAAGTTTGAGTTCAGGCCTCTCATCTCCATCCCCAGTTGTTTGCAGCCATTTGGATGATCTTTATCATCTGCTCCAGAACAAAATTGGCAACGCTGATGATTTCTTTCCCCTGATTCTTCAAAACTGCCTGGGTACAAATGGGAGTTGTCCACTGTCTATCTTCAATTATGCTTTGCTGATTAAGTGTAATCTGAAAATGACACAAGTTTCTAGACAAAATGGGGTCAGATACTCAAAGAAAGTTGCTCGAAAAACTTCTCGGCAGCTGTTTGTTCAAAAATTTTCCTGCAAAGCTCCAGTTTATCATAATTGCAGGATCTATGCAGATGATGGGCGGTTGCTTTGTTACTGTGACCGCAGGAAGCTTGAATGGTTGGCAATCATATCTCTTAATTAATACGTTTTTACCACAAAATGGATTGCATTTGGCATGACCAATGTTGTATCTTACAGGTATCTTCGTCGGGATTTGGCGAAACTTGTTGATGAAAATCCACCTGCCATTATGCTTCTTTTTGAGCCCAAAGGCCGTCCAGAAGATGAAGGCAATGATTTTTACATTCAAAGTAAGAAAAATATATGTGTTGGCTGCGGCGAAAGAAATCATTACTTACGGTACCGAATAATTCCCTCATGCTACAGAATGCACTTCCCGGAACATATGAAAAGCCACCGCTCTCATGATATTGTCCTAGTATGCGTGGACTGTCACGAAATAGCTCATGCCTCTGCTGAGAAGTACAAAAAACAGATCGCTGCAGAATATGGGATTCCACTTTTTGTTCGTAAAGTGGTTGTTTCAGAACAAGCTCAAGCTATATCTGAGTCATCTGTGCCGGCAACATCTTTTGAGGAGGAAGGTGTATCTCCTTTACAATTACGAACTGCTGCTATGGCTCTTTTGCGCCATGGACCAAGAATGCCATCCACGCGCCGTGACGAACTGACAGAGGTACATGAGCGTATATTTAGCTCGTGATTTTTAAAAATTATTACAATGGTATATAAGTTCATTATGGTTGGATAAAGCAAAAGGACAGTGAATGCTACAACTCTTGGTTGAACTTTAGTAAAACGGCTTCATTTTTTCTTGCATTTCATTCAGTATAAATATCCATGATTGTGAAAGGCCACACCACAGGTTTTTTTGTGTTGATTCCGTTAATTTTGACATTACAGGTTTTTACTACTGCTAGTCTCTTGATTTTAGGAGCTTATGTGAATGTGAATAAATATTTATTTGCTTTGCAGATTGTTATGAGATATTATGGAGGGAGGCAAATATCTGAGGAAGATTTAGAGAGTGCTTTACTGGTTGGCATGAGTCCTCATGAGAGAAGACGATTTGAAAAGAAGAAAGGGCTTTTTTTCAGGAAGTCTAGAGGGCGTGTTCCTTCAGATGCAGAGCAGGAGAAAAATACTGTTACCATGTCTGCATGTGCCAGTGTTAAAGTGTCAGAAGTTGACACTCTACATGAATCATGTACCAGCACAGCAGAAGCATTTACTGGAAAAGAAGATAGAGACATTATCATAGTGAAGGATGCTGTTGGTTTAGGCAGCAACTCTTTAAATTCATATTTGGGGTCTGATGACAAAGCTTCTGACGTTGTTCAGAACATGGACTCAGATATAAGTGGAGTCTCTGATACGCAGTTTGTATCTGTTGTAAATGCTGATGGTGATTGTGAGAGTAGTGCACAAAATGGATCAGTTGACGTCTACTATGCCAGAGATGATGCAATTTCCCAACCTAAACATAGATCAAAAATGTCTCTCCTAGGACATGGTCCACATGGTAAGCAAGTTGTGGAGCATCTGCTAAAGGAATATGGCGAAGATGGTATACGTCAGTTTTGTCAAAGGTGGAGACAAGTATTTGTTGAAGCTGTTCATCCTCGTTTCTTACCTTCTGGCTGGGATATTACGCACAGGTACATGCTTGTTCTCTTTCTATGCTTCCCTCGAGTTTTGATTTATATAATTATGTTTAAGTGCTGAAATTTTGTTCATCTATGCCAAGGGGCTGATAACGGGCGCTGTTTTTTCCAGTGGTAGGAGAGACTTTGGCGAATTTAGTGTTTACAATCCTACCAAGAAGGCTTCTGCTGTTGCCGAGGGTTTATGAATCAACAGTGCAGTTGCAGACGACATGTGATTCTATTTCATCTCTTATGCTATGGAGAATTTGTTTGCAGTTCCCTCAGTCATCATGTCCCTATTCCAAACGCTCCCTTGTATCTTTTCTATTTCAAGTTTTCTTTAGAATACAAATTTCTCCTCGTTTTGAAAGACTTTGTGGGGTATTTTTCTCTTTACGGAACCTCAGCAATACAAGGGAAAACTTCATTGAATTCTAGAAAAATGATGGGGTGCTCAATACATGATTAATAAGAACATCCTGACTATCAAAAGGAAGAGCCAAGGAAACCCAGAAGAAATTCATGCTACTGCTTTATCCAAAAGGAGACACCTTCCTAGCTTATTTATACACAGCTATTGTGAGCAAGAATCTCTTTGATTTTGCGGTTTAATGTGCATGTTGTGCATTTCATTATTTCCAGTATTTCAAGTGAGTTTTCCTTTTGATTTCTGAATTTTATGCATTTGGTACTCTTAATTAAATAGTTGTCGTATTATCAAAAGTTAAGTATCTGAGTATTGCTTTCACTCATTTCTTATTTATTGCAATTAGATAGTCAGCTCATCTAATGTGATTAATTAAGGGTGTCCAAATAGTATTACCGAAGACGATATGATTCGTCAATTTTTCATCTATTTTGTAATACGTTAATTTGTAGTCCATAACACATATTAATCAAATTTGATCAAATAGATGAGGCAAAAATAACAACATAAAAGAAAATCACCAAAAATAATTAGATTTTCCTTTCTGTTAAAGCAAATTGGAGAGTCATTCTCATAGATATCTCTCTCCCACATATCTTCTTTTCTTTTTGGCCTGACTTACATCGCATATCCAGGGGATAATGGAATAAGAAACAAAACTACTCCAATATCATGTGACTGCAAGCATGCAACAAAGCTGTAAGATCAATCCTGCCTCTCTCACCAACGGGAAGGAAGTCTCCATTCAAAATGTGCCAAAAATAGCATGCAACAAAGCTGTAAGATCAAACCTTAATTTGCCCAATCCCAATTATAAAGATCATCTGCAAATGAAAACCAGAGGTTAGGTTAGAGTCTGCTCCTCAAACAGAAATTATAAATTCTAGATATGGATGTTTACCAAAGGTCAAAACTTACAGACATTTTAAATCTTCTCTGGCTTTAGAAAGTTCTATAGAGACAACAATTGAGACTTATGATCGATGCCGTTGAAGATGAAAGTCCCAGACAAGGGCACAAATTGTCTTGTTATAAGCTGTCAGTGACATGTTAAAAAAGGTAAATGTCATTTTAAATGTCAATGACCATCATTTGGGTCCCTGGTTGTAAAAATAACGGCAATCAAATGAAGCAACGCTAGAAACACAAAAACCTTGATCACTTCCTGAGATGCAATTCCTCCAATGAAAGCAGCAACTGCATGGAGCTCGGCAGCACCAAATCGGCACATCTCGTTGATAAGGTCCTCAGTTAATGTTACACCATTGCAGCCTAAATCATTAAGCAGGCCAACAGCTGTAGTTTTCAACCGAGATATGTCCTCATCCATCACACTATGAGGGAGTCAGCATGAATCAGTACAAATATTACAAGTTTGTATCATAACATGGTTGTTAACAGTATCAGGCATTACCCATCAAATTGCCCAGGAAAACTGTTGTAATTGGCAGCAAACCGATCAACAGCTCTGAGCAAAATATAAAACCCACCAGCAACACTGTCATGGAAATTAAAGAAAACAGTGAATTTTAAGCAAAACAAATCCTTCTAGCTATACAACCTTCTTTCCTTTCTTTTCAGTCATAAATTCCATATCCATTAGTTTCTCTCATGTAAAGTCTAAGAAACTATATTCAAGGGTAGAAAAACCAATCATATTTATAAAAAGAAAAAATAATATTCAAATCTATCAAGAAAAAACAAATCACAAGGGATCTTCTACTTGACAACTGGAAACCTTCTAACAAGGGGTCTTCTACTTGACAATTGGAAACTTTCTAAATGAATAACAATAGCACACAGGCACAGCACTCACATATCAGTTTCCTTAACTGACAGAAAAAGTAACTATACAAAAACCTTTATTGAGTCTGTTCTGCAATAATATAATCTAAAAGCAATGATAAATCATAATGTACCTGTAATCCTCATCTGTTAGATACTTCTGCAACTCTGGTAGGACTGGAGAATTGAACTCATCTTCGACGAGGCGATACCTGCAAACCTACAAAGTAAAGATTAGTGTTCAATTGAAGTCAACTAGGCAAACATCAAGAGGCTTAAGTAAAAGAAATACTTTACAATACTAATGAAGCAATACATGTAGGTTACGCATAAAGTGGAACTCAAAACGCTTACTTTGAGTTTTCTTGCATTTTTGCAGAAACTTTTTATGGTTGTCTTTGAGATGCTATTTGGATCTCTACCAATTCTTTTCAGAATAGTCCTAACCCTTTGCTCAATAACAAGAAAATCAGCCTCAGCCTTGGCTTGGTAGAGTTTCTGTAAGCATACATAGTGCCTACAAGAGAGTTGATAGAGCTCTTGTGTCAACAAATTATTTTTCAAAAGCACAAACAAGAAAGGATAGAATCCTATTATTGGAAGATCAATCACTGACTCTGTCGAAGATGTCATATCTGGTATTGATCCCTCGAGGGGTGCCTCGCCACCACCTTCATTTTCTATGAATTCCTGCAAAGAGAAGATTCTTGATTATACAACTTGAGAAATTGACAATGAAATGGATCTAGATCCCATATGATATCGGACAAGATAATTATGAGCATCTAATTTTCTCAACAATAAAATTTAATAATATTGGCAAGCTTCATACATCCACTGTAAGATGGCTGAAATCTTCATAGGAAACTAAAACGTCTGCCTGAAGCATTCAAGGGAGACAAACTCAGCATGAGAACAACTCTGAACATGAGTTGTGCATTCCCTTTGAATATGAAAACCTAGGAATCTATTGGACCCAACCTATTTATGCGAAATACATATGGTTAACTGCCTGAACATAACACAGCCAATTATCACTGAAAAAACACTTAAAAGACAGTTTCAGTCTTGAAAATGATAGGCTTGATATGTTGTTTTTTCAGAAAAACAGAAGGGCTTGTCAATCACAAAGGATTGACAATAAAGAAAGAATCTGTTTGAGAGACTCTAGAAGATATGCATTTATGCAACAATAACTTTATCCTGAGCGCACTACAGTTGTAATTGTAATTGATGCAATATTGGTTTCACAAACCTTCAATGCTGCCACCATCACCCAAAAATCGGATGAACTGGAATCAACTTCCACAAATCTATCTCCAATTAACTGTTGCAAATCTGAACCTGAGACATAAAAGAAGAAGAAATTAACACAAAAGTCAGACTGCTATTGACTCATCAATATTCAAGGCCGAAAACACAATATGATGACAAACTACAAAGAAGTATAGTGCAATACCACTAAGTTTATAAAGATGTAGAAGTCATCAAACACATGTGGAGGATGCCATTTATCTTTTTTGCCAGATTAATTATATTATGTGAATTATGTCAATATACAACAGACTCTTCTGCAAAATATACTAAAAAACTACAACCAATGTTTGAAAATATACTCACTAATTCCACGTGGAGCAAAGACTTTGAAGGAGGCCTCAATGGCTTCTTTATAGTTATCTTCATCAAGGGAAGTCATCCTAGCTTTGATATGCTCCTAACAAATTCAAGACCACAAGGGAAAAAAAAAATCATATTGCTAGAGGGCAAATGTAAGAATAAAAACGAACAGAAAATGTATGAATCAAGCAGGCAAACCTTGAACTCTTTTTTCTCTTCCCTAGTTGATGGAAGTTTACCATCATGACTTTTGGACCACTCCTCTGCCATCTTGACAAGAATGAGAACATATGGTATGTGCTTGTGGGCAACAGGATCTGTCACATCTAGATCAATGGTTTCTGCAAACCTACCATCAATAAATAATAGATTGAAAATCAGGTTTCTGAAAACTAAACTCATGGTGTCAGGAAACACACCCATATGGGCTAAGAAACCAGAATGCCAATCATCAGCTTATATAGGCCAAAACCAAATAATATAAAGACAACATACAAATACTTAATATCAGAAATCCAAAAAAGTATCATGGACAATGTCTCAGATAAAAACATATTTAAAAAAATAGAATTCTGTACCCTCTAAGCTCAGGCCATGGATTATTTAAACGAAGGTCATCCAGAAAATGTTCAGGCTTCGACTCAATCACAGTATGTTCCTGCCCCAAAAAAAACATGGAGAAAATGGAGAAAAGCACTATTTAGGTTCAAATACAAATATTTATAATCATAACTTTCTAAGATCCATTTTTCACCTTTACGTCTAGATATCCATATAAGCAAGTTTCAAAGCACATTCCTTTTCTTATGAAGTAATCAATCAGAAAAAAGCCTCTGATCATTAAACTATCAAGCTTCAAAATAGGACACAGCTCTGGAGGAACATCAATTCTCATTCCTCACAATTTCCATTACTCTCTTCAATTGTAGTACAAAAGCTAAATCCTCAAGTTCCAGAATACCAAGACAGAGAAAACATCTCCAACAACAAACTTAAACGCATTACCTTCAGACTGATACGAACCAGCCCAGTGAGGCCATAAGAGCGAGCAAAGACCAATATCACATTTGCCTCCCTGCAGATTCTATCAAGCTTTACCATTGAATCTTCCACTAGCTGATGGTAAAATTAGAAAACCGCAGTCAAAGATATTTCTATTAACAACTCTGACTATAGAAATCACAAAATAGAAATATGTACTGAACCATACTCTATGCAAAGACATTGGCATCAGCAGCCCATACCTGAGTGGCTACAACTAAGGTAAACTGAGAAAAGAATGATGGGTTTGTCTCAATCAAAGCCTCCGGATACTCTTCTATAAACTTGGCCTTAACAGCATCGTTTAGCTCTTGAAGAAACTGACAAACACATTTCGCTTTCGATTTGCCAACGCTTGATTCATCAACTACCAAAATATCCAATCAATATGAGAGGAAAGGACACTCAAAAGGGGCAATCAAACGCAGCAACAACTAGAGAAAACATACCCATGAAGTTGTTTCCAAGGTCACCCAATTCAACTTTGGATCCATCAATGACGGTGATGCTTCCAACCCCACCAAGAACAAGGTTCTTCAAGGTTTCGGAACCAGTAGGACCGCAATTCAGTAAGCATATGCTGGCTTTCTCTAGGGCTGTCTGTCCTTGCTCGCCCCAGATTCTGCAATTTCAATTAAGCGTAAGCACATAGAAGCCAGTGACCCAAAAGAAAAACAGAACAAAACAAAAAAGCTAATAGCTAGAGCAAAAAAGCTTGACCGAGCTGAGAGTGGAGAGTGGAGCTCACGGAATTAGTGAAATGCTGGAGGAGGGGAAAGCGGTAAAGTGGGGAAGAGAGAGAGAGAGAGAGAGAGAGAGAGAGACAGTACCTGAGCTGGCGATCGTATTTGGTTTTGGGTTCAGCCATTGATGCTTGCTTTTTTCTCTCTGTGACTTCACAAACGTCTAATAATTCGCTTAGTAGTTACGCAGAGCTGCACGCAGCACACTGATCTAAGGGACAACAACCCGATCAAAGCAAGGACTATTACCAGTATACGGTGTCGTTTTCCATTCTGTTACCTTTTTCTTTTTTTCTTTTCTTTAGTTTAGTGGTGCGGAGGGAAACGAAATTGAAATGGTACTACAATTTATGAAGAAAATTAAAAAGAGGCTGCGTGCTTGACTTGAGAAGTTGAGAGTTATTGGACCCGTGGCTCTCTGCTGGTTCATAGACTCCACCCAGTCGAGGCTCGTTAGTGGATCAACCAACCCAGTAGAATGATTGGTCTTGGACTTGGACCTTAAGTTTGAACCCAACTCAGCTTTACGTGCCAATCTATTTATCCAGTTTGTGACGGGGCTTTTGGGCCAAAACGTGTTGTGACGTTAATTTTGACGGGTTTCAAACTTGAATGAAGTCAGTGAACTAATCGAGCATGTATCTTTAGGGATAATCGAGCATTAGGGATACTCATCATTGGCATGATCCGTTAGAATTTTTTTCTGCTTCGGTTTCAGTCTTCATAATAATCAATTTGCTTACAAGGTTGGGCCCAAATATATTTCCAGTCCGGTACGACAACTAATTAGGGAAGAAGCCCGACTTGGGTATGCAAGAGTTCGTCGTGTGCGTTTGCACGAGTTATGGTCCACGTGCCACGCCAAGCAAATACATAACCCACCACGCAGAAAGGTCGTGACAAACCTGTAAAATGTACTAGCTCTATGAACTCGTGCTTATTATCCCGTCAAGAGCCATTTTGGTCTAGCCATAACCCTTTACAATATAGCAAAGCTCGAGCACAAGCATGCTAAATAACACACAACACCAAACGGAAAATCTTTATTTTTGCACCAAGCCACGCTACAAGATTAAGTGGACCCAAGCCACGCAAATACCGAAGCTTGTTGAGCAGATTGTGGTATGGATAGTTATGGGCATTCACGAGGCCCATTGATGAGCCAAGAAGTGGAAATTTTGGGTTGTTTGAGAGCACCAAAATCGAGCCTATTTCTTAGCCCAAACATATGGGTAAGCATAAATGAGAGAAAAGTAGCCCATCACCCTAGTAAAAGTGGCCCATCACCTTAGGAAGTGGCCCAACAACTTGAAAAATTTCTCAAGAAACCTCCAGCACATGACTAAAGCCAAATCTAAGACAAACCATCTTTAAAACCAAAGGATATTCATGTGTGCAGGCTGCTGGGAGTAAAACACCCTTCAAACTAGCGCCTTTACCCATTTCTTTGCCCAACCAACTCTTGCCAGAAAATAAGGAAGGAAAGAATGAGATAGTGTTGCCAGAGATAGGAATGTGCCATAAAGACAACTGCGGGAAGACTTTAGAGCTCCGAAAAATCTTGTCCTAGTATGTTTGTGTTAACTCCTCAAACTATTGTAGTGAGCCGAGCCTATCATAGGTCACCACGTGGTTGTAATTTCTTCCCGATTTGACTAAGCATCGACCCGACCAAACGAAGTGCGCCAAGTAAACTAGCGCTCGAGTCAAACTGATACTGAGCCAATCATCGTAGAACAATATATGACCAGAAATACCGGAGAAACTTGACCATATACTTGTCAGATCAGTCACTCCATCTGCTTGATAAAATAGCCTGGCAAGCAAAGGGATTAGTTATTGCATTTCCCATCTGAAGCCGATGTCGCCCTGCCCTTCACTCTCCGTTCTTACATGCTGATGATGGGAATTGATCATTTTATACACATCTTATCCTCGTTCAACTGTCACTTTACCACCAAACCCTTGTCCAAGAAGCATGGTAACCATTTAATGAAATCCAAACGTAGAGATAAAGAAAAAAAGATCTCTTCAAAATATCTGGGTCTCTCTTTCCCTATAAATACCCTCCACCAATCTCTGGACAAAGGTAATAACTACTCTCACAAAGTAAACCCTACATACATTATCATCACCCTATTACCTTACCTAACTTCACCATCGGAGGGGGTTCTATTGGGATCATCCCCAATTTGCTCTTATCCTGATAGTTGTTCTTAGTGTGCAGGTCCTCCACAAAATACACCCCAACCTTAAGGGAACGACACGTCATCTAGGGAAGGATACTGGTTCACAGTTTGGATTAAGGAGATTTCATATAAAAAAAAGGTTGAATCAAAGAAAGATAAGAGAAATGGAGGAGAAGACTTGGCAGATTTTGGGAGAATCATCTAGGGTTTCTTAGAAAGAATGAGCTTTTAGCGCCTATAAAAGAGGGCATATCCTACCAAGTAGATCATCACATCCAAAGTGAGCAAGCATCCTCACTCAAGCCAAGCCAAAATATTGATCTGTAAGCAGCTGCTTGTTTTGTTGGTGAAAGAAACCAAAGTGCTTCTTAAGGCTTCACGAACCTGTCGAAGCACTCTTAGGGTATGATTCTTGAACTCAGACATAGGAGCAACCCTACCCATTTGCTATTTACAGCAGCCCAAGCACATCTGCAGCTGCTGGAACAAAAAAGCCCTTACACAATGTTCCAAATTTAACATGCTTCCCTTTTTTCAAGTTAAATTTTAGCTAAAAAGACTAGTGAATAAGCGTCACTGCCCTTCCTCTCCCTCATCTCTTCTCGACTTTTCCTTTTAGGTTAGTGAATAAGTCCACATATGTCGTTTTGAGTAAAAAACCCCTTATGGTGGTTTCTTCTAAGCCATGGTTAGATTGAAGTTCCCCATCACCCTTTTTGGTCTATATTTTTAATCAAATCCTACTCCCTAACACCGCCCATGTTCTTTAAATTTGATTCTCCATCATTTTTTATGGAGGTTGCTGCAAATCACCCAATTGTTCTTTGGCAAAGTTGTTGTTTTCATTTATTTGTTCGCTCTTATGTGCAGATAGATCACTGGAAATCATATTTTTCCCATATTTGTTACGGATGTGGTGGTGGGTGTGGCCGCGACGGCGCTTTCTTCATATGGTGGTGGTAGGGTTCATTTAGGCTCATGGGTTGATTTAGGGTTTTAGTTATGTTGGGTTTGTGGACTTTGTTTGGACTTGTGGCTAATTGTGATGATGTAGGTTAGTAGTTTTAGTGCGGCTTTTGTGTTACTTTTGCTTTTAACATATTAGTTTGTTACTCTCTTAGTATTTGTATTTTAGATGTCTTGTTGATGTCTTTGATTGTACCGTTGAAATTTATCTAATGAAGTTTTTATTTAATAATAAAAAATAATAATAAATTAAACTAGGATACAGCTGTAAATGTTAGTACAGTGAAACCACAATTAAAGAAACAACGCCATGGACAAAGACAACATCTAGGGATGAAGTGCCAAGAACTGAATAACAGAAAAGAGGAATTACTTCAACATTGTTCGAGTTCTCAAGATGCACCAAAAGAATAGCAGCAGTTACATATGAAGTGCCAAGAACTGAATAAATGATATTTAAAACTATCACAATGGTAGGCAAAGAATAGCAGCAGTTACACATACATGAATGAACAAGAACATGGAAAAGAACATGAACAAAGCGTTCTTTCTTTATCAGTAGATCCAGTACTACCTATTTGGACTGCTACAATAACTCGAC